>NC_135411.1:18209976-18509976 GCF_051991245.1 Festucalex cinctus | reverse complement strand
CATGGGGGAATTCTGGAATGATCTTTAAACCTCTGCTCCTCGCCAAAGGATAATTACTTCACTGTGACAATAGAGAAGGGTGTCGTCCACCTGCATAGCAACTTGCTGTCAGAACCAGCCACAAATAACTTGAAAACATTCCCGGTAAGTCAAAGCTAAGCTACTTGTTCACACTGTGATTTTAATAGTTCGTCATTTTCTTTGTGATTTATTTATTTTTCCTCCCCAGACACGTGACTGGGTGGACATCCTCATCATTGTAAGCAAGGGGAAGTTTGCAGTCCGCATAGCCAA
This sequence comes from Festucalex cinctus, assembly GCF_051991245.1. Lineage (NCBI taxonomy): Eukaryota > Metazoa > Chordata > Actinopteri > Syngnathiformes > Syngnathidae > Festucalex > Festucalex cinctus. The sequence continues at coordinate 18,509,682 of NC_135411.1, read as the reverse complement.
TAACGAAGTGGCTAAGGCCCAAGCCCAGTTTACCGCCGCTGAATTCAAAGAGTATTATATTGGCGGTGCAGCCCTCGAAATGAGGGAAAAGTATGCACATCTGAGTTATGCTCCACGTAAGAGAGCTTGGCGTCAAACTAACTCGGCTGTCTGCTAACAGGCACAACATCACCATGCAACCCTTCAAAGGCTGCTTGAAAAACGTGAAGCTCGACCAAAACTTTAAACTGATCGACGAGGAAGTGGGCATCAGCAGAGGTTGTCCCGAAGAGTCCCTGGTAAGTCACGATTGATTGAGAATGGCTATAAGAATCAGCCGTTCTTTATTAAAGACAGATTCTTTTACAGTTTCTATTCAGATAAATTTGTACATTTATTCTTTAAATATGCAGTCAGATTAAATGAATTTTGAAACTGGCTGTTTTACTGGATTTGGACTGATTTTGCAAGGTCCACAGAATATTGTATTCTAATGCTATAAAAACATGGAACCTACCAAAAGTCTCTTCTTCATCAGGATTTTTTATTTGTTTCCATTTTGCAGCAATTAGCATCATAAGTTTCCTCATTATTCACAAACCTGTTGAAAACACTGGGAAAAAGAGCTTGTTGCAACATAGCCCTGGCTGATCACTTATACTCTGCTGCCACCTGCTGGCCGTTTTTGTAATCACTACCATTGCTTTAAGCAACCTCTTCAGGTCAGAAGCTTCATCAAAGCCTTCTGTATGCTCTAGCATTAAAAAAAAACAAAAAACTCTAAATACATTTTGGGGAATGAAGGACAAAGTATTAAAAACATATACATTTTTTTGGGTTTGAATTTAGTTAATGATTGATTGACTGGGTTTATTGAACATATGAACACGTCACAGTATAAAACAAGTTGTAGTTAAAAAAACAAAAACAAATTGTCAATAGTATCATAATTTACATGATCAAAAGGAGTAGGAAGAAGTACAAAAACGTATCTAGTCCTACTCCTTTGTTATGATTGTTTTTTGCTAAAATTGTCAAATATATGTGAAAGTAGTTTTTCTAGACTTTTTGAAAACTGTGGAAATAATGATATTGGTCTGTTAGTAAATAAGATGTTTCTTTTCAATTTTATAAATCGGGATAACTTTTGCAATTTTCATTTTAGTTGGGAAAATGCCAGTTTTAAAGGATAAGTTACAGACAGGTAAAATATTGTATAATACTTTTTATTAGCGCCATATCAATATTAAAACAATCTGTAGATTTTTTATTTATTTTTATTTAACAACATTTAATATTTCAATATCATTTACTGCACTAAGAAACAGCTAGGAATTATTCTTAACATATTGATTTATTTCATATCTATTTTCTGGCCCGGGAATTTTTTTTTTTTTTAGCTAATTTACTACCAACATTAATAAAATAATCATTGAATTCATTCAATAACATCAGTTATTTTATCAATAATAATACTTTTATCCTTTATAAAATATTCTGTATGTTTTTTTGTTTTTTTTTTAAACCGTTATTTATTATATTGTCTAATATTCTGATAGTGAATTATGTGTGCTTGCTTATCATCGGTCGTGTCCCTGTGCAGACCTCTCGGAAAGCAGAGTTCATGCCGAAAAGCTCCCTGTCTGCGGACCTGCCGGACTTCAGCCTGACCGGCGACGTCTCGGTCTCGCTGGGCTTCAGGAGCACCGATAACGACGGCATCCTCCTGCAGTCGAAAAAAGCGGTCAGTCTTTGTAACCCAGCGATGACGAACATCACTTTGCTTTCAACTCCCTCATTCGGAATTCATTGTTTGATTCCATCCAGGCCAACGGGATTCATCTGGCTTTACAAAATGGCAACGTGGTTGTGTTTTTTAACAACAAGATGTGGATTTCCAACAAGAAATACAACGATGGCCAGTGGCATTATTTGACTGTGTTCAGAAAAGATGGCAGGTATGAAATTGACACATTAATCCATGCCAATTTGTTGACTGTCAAAATAGAAAAGAACAAATTACAGAATTGTAGAAAATTGTGACAAACGCAAGCGCAAATTTGTATTTTTAAAAAAAAAAATTATTATTATTTTTTTTTATAGTGCATGGGCTAGCGAACCTCAATGCCACGATTATCTCACGATATGACAACGCGATTATCGATATATTGGTCAGGTAATAAAGCCACGATAATCAACGATAGAATTAACCATAAAATAATAATAATAATAATAATGATAATAATAATAATAATAATAATAATAAATAATACATAATAAAAATAAAAAGACATAATAATAATTAATAGTAATAATAAATTATATATATATATATATATATATATATATATATATATATATATGTATGTATGTATGTATGTGTATGTGTGTGTGTGTAATATAAATAAATTAATAATAATAATAATAATACTAAGCTCATGAGTCTTCTTTGCCTGAAGATTTCCGTCCATTTCCCCGCCACTATTATGAGGCACTCCCCCTTAGTGGCCCGCCAAGTAATTGCTCAATAAGTGATGAACAATGGAGCCGTGGCTGGAACAATGGCTGTATATTAACCAATACTTAACCAATGAAAGAAAAGTACGTAGTCCTACTTTTCTGATATACAAGGATTTGGTGCCATCTTGTGGCTTGTTAGTCAGTCAGACAGTTTTTCAGTGAATAATGCAACCCTTCCATCCATCCGTTTTCTGAGCCGCTTTTCCTCACAAGGGTCGCGGGGGTGCTGGAGCCTATCCCAGCTGGCTTCGGGCAGTAGGCGGGGTACATTCTGAACTGGTTGGCAGCCAAACACAGGGCAATAATGCAACAATATACTTTTAATGACATGCTAAAATATACTTTTAGTAACACATCTTTTATCTAAGCCAGGTTAAAAAGTGTATTGACTGCCTCCTACAGGACGCAGATGCTCATTGATGACGACGACAGCGGCGTGGAGCAGAGTGGAAGCGTCCCCGTGCCGGACTCGGGTGGCTCCGTGATTCTGGGACGAGATAAATTCAAAGGCTGCATCTCCAACCTCTACACCAGACGGTGATGGTCATCGGCGAGCCGCATCCGCTTTGCACCGAAATCTGATTTTTTTTAATTTATTTTTTTAACGCTGTGTTTCTCGTTGGGCTCCAAGGCCCAGCCACATGTACAAGCCCGAGGACTTCACCAACTTCAAGTCATCCGGAAACGTCCTGGTGGACGTGTGCACCCCCGACAGTCCGATCCAACAGATGATGAATCGTGACCCCAAGAAGGTGAGCGTTGCGCTTGCATTCTGACAACACGCATTTCTACGATACACACCACAAAAATGGAGGATAAGCATTACTTGTGTCTGAATCAAACTCTTCAACATACTTGATTACAAACAAAGAAGCCACCAGAAAACGCCAAATAAAATTGCCTGATCACAAATAGGTATGTTTTGAGCCAATATAAGAGGAGGATTCCCCCAAAATGCTCCATGTGAGCAATTGGGTGTGAGCTGTGGCTGACAACAGCTCCTGTGTGAGTGTACTTGTCTTTATCGTGTTTTGTTTTGTTTTGTTTTTTCCAGTTTTATGACAGCCATTTTAGGCAGCACCCACTGAAAAACCAACATTGTTGCCATGAAGCTCCACATAATGTGTCAAATTCCCGTTCTACTGGGCCCATCCCGGGTCCTTATTGCTGTAGAATCGTGAGACTTGATTTGTTTGACTGACTTTATTCTGCTGCCTCATTTCCAGAGATGAAGAAGGAGGAGCCTAAAGACCAGCTGATGAGCGTCTAATCATAACATTGTGCCACGCTCTTCTCTTTGCTGTCATTCATTAAGAGCAACACGTTGCATGACCCTATGGACCATCTCAACTAGTTAAAGCGGAAGTCAAATCCCCAATTTTTTTTGACAATATGTTACATGCAGCCCCACTGGTCTAAATTTGGCATTCTGGTTAATATTGCGTTAGTGGAATATGAGTTAAGCAGCAAAATCCAGCCGTTTTTATGCATCTCAGGGGGCGGCCATTTTGCCACTCGCTGTCAACTGAAGATGACATAGTTGCTCAGGGCTAAAAAAAACAAAAAAAAACAAAAAAAGAACAAAAAAAAAACGCTATATAAATCTGATACATTATTATTATGATTAGGATTATTATTATTATCATCATCAATGTTGCTCAGGTCTCAGGTAACAGCCAATCACAGCTCAGCTTCAGAAGACAGATCAGCTGTGATTGGTTGTTGTCTGAGCCCTGAGCAACTGTGATGTCATCTTCAGTCGACAGCAAGTGGCAAAATGGCCGCCCCCTGAGATGGATCAAGACGGCTGGATTTTGCTTCATAACTCATATTCCACAAACGTAATATTAATCAGAATGTCATGTTTTGGGTAGTGAGGTCACATATCACATATTATTGTCAAGAAATGTTTAAGGTTGACTTCGGCTTTAAAAATGTAATATATTCAACGCCATGTTCTTTCTCTTCAGATGTGTCTCTGCTTAAACGACTCATAAATAACAAGCCTGACTAAAATCATCTCATTGTCTCTTTCTTCCATGTAACACCCAAGCACTCCATCAATGCAGCATCAATCATCATTTGAATCTTGAATACAGTTTGGATATTATTTATTAACTCGAGTCACTGATGGTGTAGTGGTTCACTCATCTGACTTGTGCAGGCAGAATGGGTTCAATTACTGTACCTTGGTGATGACGTGACGTATTTATTTATAAATAAAGTTGAGTTGAGGTGAGCTCTAGGATACAATTAAAGTGTATTACATTTTTTTTCTCACAGTTAGCTAATTATTGTACTTTTTGTATTTTCAGCAGTATCAACTCAATTCATCAATATCAACAAGAGGAATTGATGATGTACTTGCCAACGTTTTTTAAACGAATTCAGTCACTGATTCGGTTATTGTTTTCCTAAGTAAAATTTTACGTTTGCAAATGTCTTATAAACACACAAGATCCTAATCAGTCTTCTCTGAAGGACTACAGAGAATAATTACAGTTGAGAGACTTAAATAGCAGGATTTGGACAGTTTTATTTTAAACAGTGGCGCTAAACGAATACTCGATTATTAAAATGTCCATTTTTTGTTATTGATTACTTGTCAATTATCTCTAATTAGCTGTATAGAAAATGCATGGCTAGGTGAATGTAAACAAACCTGTATTTTATTACATCATAACTGCCTCATGTCACGTCAATGTGACCATGATAACACATTTTTTTAATTAGTATTTTATATATATATATATATATATATATATATATATATATATATATATATATATAATCATTTACCTAAGTTACCTTGCTAGTGATATTTAGATATGGCGCACTTTGCTTATCAACTCTTTTGAAATTACAACTGGAGAAAGATATCAAATTACAATCCTGACCCACATGGATTGAACTACATAAACTTTACAGATATGATCCGTAATGGTGGATTAACATCGTAGATCCTGCTTGTGTGAAATACGAGCTGCGATTGAAATAAAAATAAACATCCCTCAGCTCTTTAAAGTTGATTCTTTGAGGGACTTTCAAGACTGATTATTACATCATTTGCTTGTGCATCCCATACAAAATAAAACAATGAAAATTAACAATTCAATTTGACATTTTTTATACTGGATTTAAAAATCACATATATGAAATTATCAGAATTAAGTTTTAACTATATTAGTGCTGTTAGTGTTAACTCATTGATTAATCATAAACAATTATCGCATTAATTATTTATCAAATCAGATTAATCGCACTATTATTTATTTTGACCGCAGATGATCCTTTAGCTTGACAGGTAGCACAGGTTGTGTTTGAGCAATAAAGATAACTACATAACTTAAGTAAAGCATTTAATAAATGTTTGCATATGACATTCAGAATATTTGTTCATGTCAAGCTTCTTTTTAAATTATGCAAGTAGTTAACTTCATAGGAAAAAGAGGAGCATGAGAGTGTGCAGTGAATCACAAAATGTTGACGACGTCCTCATAACGTTAAATGTCGAAAGAATTAACGTAAAAGGTGCTCTTATTTGGCGGGCAAAAAAACGTTGCTGAAAAGCCTTTATAATTAGTATTTCAGGGCATATTAGAACATGTTGACTTGGGTTTGTGCACTCATCTGTCCCTGCTCACAGCACACAACAACCATGAGTGTTGCATTGTAACACATCCCAAACTTAATATGTGTTAAATAACCAATGTTGTGGTCATGTAACTGAGGGTTAAACCAAACATCAACTAGAAATATTTGGAGTGTGTGTGTGTGTGTGTGTTCTAATGAAAATATCCAATACGGTATATCAGATTACCCTCATGCTGTATTTAGGACATCACCGGAAGCTGCAACCACCTGATTTTTTTAGACAGGAACGCTAGAATTCTCAAAGGACCAGCTTTGATTGGCGTGTTTCTTCTTGTGTTTAAGGGCGTGGCCATGCGTGGGATGAACGAGAGCGCCTCCCCGTGCCCGCTACCGGGCCTTGTGACAGACGCTTATCACATGGGGGGCCCCGTGAGCCGCTTGAGTTACAGCTTACCGCTGCAGGTGCTGCAGCCCAGGTGAGTGAGTGTCCAAACGTATTTTTCATCTTATGCCGCATCATAGTTATTGTAAGACAGTTCGTCCTTTGTCTTGTCTTTTCACTTACATAATTGTTCCTGCATTTGATTACACTGAGCCTAGTCCTTTGGTCGCGAGGAGTATGGGTCAAGCCCTACGAGTAACTGACAACCCCAAAAAAGGCTTGCAATTGCCTGTGGATACCACAAGATGGCAACAAAGCACTCACTTCAACATACAGTAGGTTCTTCGCACCAAGATGCCATGCCAGCAGGTGGAAGCAAATCACAGGTCAGCGATTGAATTTGAACAAACAGATAACCGATTTGATCAGAAGACGGCGCAATATATATATATTTAAAAAACGTTTATATTTACCCTACAGTCCACCGATGCTGTTCGCAGGGGATAGGGACTGGGCCAACCCACAAATAGTGCAAACCCATTTATAATTGGTGTCAATTGAAAGGTAATGTGGGGAATCTTAAAAAAAAAAAAAAATGCTGATAGACATTAACTTTAACATGTAATGTCTTATCAATTACATATTTGATCATTGGGCAAATTAAGGCAATACAGCGTGAAATACAAAATATCGTCCGATCTCGATCCAGCCATCAGATCAGTATTAAGTCTAGTTTCCAGCAAATAACAGAGGATACATTTCCCACAAAAATAAAATCAGCAAATTTGAAAATGGTGAATGCCAAACCCAGAACTGCCAACTGTTACAGATTGTCCATATTTCGTTATGAAAATCACAGAATGCTATGGCCGTCGCATTGAATATTATTGATAATAATAAATAAACATTTTTTTTTTTTTTTTTAAAGATGGTGATGGCCATGGGAGCTAGCGAATGAGTCCAACGTTAGCCGAAAGCTAACGTCTTAATGCTTATCAATGCCAATCCCTATTATTCATATTAGCTATACCACTACCATGCGTAGTTTGAGAAGCTCATAGAAATATAGAAAGAACTTCAAAATAAAGCGTTCCAAATAATACACTGACAGCAATGCAAATATGTCTTAGTAGACTCTTATTTTTAAGTTTGACCTCATGGTGGCGTGATGGCTAGCTTGACTTCCCTTTTCGACGTTTATGATTTTCTTATCATACTTTTTATTGACATTAGTTGCGACAAACATCAAAACAACGCTATCCCAAACTCATATTCAATTGTTAATTTAGAACGCTAAGAAATCGCTAGTTAATTACGCCGTCATTGTATGGCACGGCACAAATCTCCGACGTGAGTGGCTATCCGCTAGCTGTTAGCATTAGTAACGAGTGCCTGACTGGTAACATAAATGAGTGTGGCAGCTGGTAACTGGCTTGCTTTCTTTATTCTGGACCAAGGCTACTTTGTAATTCACTCTCCATGTTTAAAGGAAGGGAATGTACCTTAAATTTTACTTTGAGGTCTTTTCATTATTAGGGAGGAAAAAAGATAGCTCAATGCTGTTTTACTTTTCTAAGAGTAGCTCGTGGTGGAAAAAAGGTTGGAGACTAACGTGGTAACCCATTTCTTGGTGGCTATAACTCTTCAATATGGTAGTTTTAACCCTTGTTTGACCAAATCTTAATCTAACGTGCTAGGTCAAATCCTTTAATATAAATAACTTCATACTGGCTCAGTCTCTTCTGAACCCAGTGCTTGGTTCACAATTTCACCCAATTTGAGGGACTTACCTCATTCTCTGCCAATGACGGATAAAAGACGCCAAATATCCGTTTTACCTGTGCTGGCACTGAATATCAGTGTAAATCATTCTTTCCCTCTAGGCCGCACTTCTCCCTGGACATCCGGACTCGATCCCCAGAGGGCCTGCTGTTCTTCGCCGCGACTCGAGGAGGTGACGCTCACCTGGCTCTGTACATGTCCAAAGGGAGAATCCGACTGTCTGTGGGCAAACACAACGAGATCTTCAACAGGGAGAAGTACAACGATGGAAAGTGGCACTCGGTGAGTAGACCGACAAAAGTAGACCGATTGTTTTGAATCACAAACAGAATAGTTTTGCCACTCCGCTCCACTGCACAATAGGTGTATATGATACTGCTGTTTCCTGCAGGTGATGTTCAGTTTGGAGAAGAAGAAATTCCGCCTGGTGGTGGACGGGATACGAGCGCAGGATGGTCTGCTGAGTGCGGCTGATGTGGCCTCCATGAAGCACTTCATGTCGCCCGTGTTCTTGGGCAGTGCCCCGGACTACCTCCACAAAGAGTTAAAGGTTATTTTACAACATCAAGATCCCACCATCTTACACGTGAAATACTCTTGTTTGTGATTTGTACTTTTGGTTACTTGTAGTCCAAGAACCTCCCAAAGCAAACTATGTCCGGCTGCGTGCGCCATTTCAACATGAACGGAGCGCACATGCTGAATCCGAGCACAAACCACGGGGCCGGCCCCTGTTTTGAGGGCCACACTCAGAGGGGGGCCTACTTCGCGGGGAACGGAGCGCACGTCGTCATCAGTGAGAACTCACTACTGATATAACCACAACATTTGGCTCACTCTTTGAGCTGCAATGTAAACATCAAGTCATACCATACATACAATTCTAGTTTGACAGATATTCTATTTACATAAATGCTCTACTTAACATGAATTAAAACAAAGAATCTCTATCTATAAATTGCCTTCCAGATGACTCCTTTGCTGTGGGATCCAGTTTTGAGCTACTGTTTAATGTTCGCCCAAGGACGCCAACTGGGCTCCTGCTGCACGTGGGCGGTTCTAGTGGAACTCATCAAGGCCATTATGTCAGTATTTACCTGCACAGAGGAGAGGTGAGGACTGATTGGCTGTTACAAATACTATCACACAAAAGTGACCTTTTAGGGGCACCATTTGCAGCTTGGGTGGATTATATGCTCGTATCTGTTTGGTTCTGCAATGTCCAAAAAGGGCTCATGGATACACAAGAATGAACTCAAAAGTCTATTCATCATTATACTCCATTGAATTCAGTAAATAAGAAAATTAGACTACAATTTGGGAGTCAGGTAAACTAACATATAATACATAAATCAAGTTCATAGAAGGGGCCATATAAGCAAATCAAACCTATATAGCACCCAAGTACACAGTAATATTGAATGAAAATAAGGCAGAAAAATACATTTCAAACTAAGTAAAACAGAGTAGGGTGGCCAAAAATCTGCAATTAAAAAACTACGGTCATAAAAAGTAAGGTAAAACAGAAATACATAAGACAACAAAATGAATCAGACAAAGTAAAAAATATAAATTGAAATAAGTAAAAAATAAAATTATTACATTCAAACAAGGAATAAAATTAAGTACGGTGCATACCGAACTAAAACATAGTAAAAATGAAACAAAATAAGGGAGTAAAATGAAAATAAATAGCTAATTAGACAATTAGTTATGTTAGCTAGTAGCATAACAAACAGATGGAGAAAGGATAAGTTAAAATTCAAATAAATTTCAAGTGTGTCACTAAATTAGGTAAAAGTTTCCCAGTGAAAAGCTTCACTGACAAAAAAAAAAAATCTCAAAATACAATGCAAGTAAATACAAATGAGTTGACTTTCGGTAAAAACGAAGTAGGAGGTAACAATTGACAATTCCTAGCTTACATCACTTTTTCAAAATGGCAGTCAACTCGGTGAAAGAAATCTCTCCACTCATTGAAAAGCATGTTCGATTTGTGAGGATGATATTGATTCCAAAATGTGTTGAAATGTCGTTTGACTTTAACAATCTGCCTGGTTTGTGTGCTAGTCACAGGCAAAAGCAATACAATACGCCGTTTGTTTTCAGCGTGGAAAGGAAGCGTTTGCATTGCGTTACATTGGCGAAGTATTAGTAATGGACGGATGTTCGGAAGAGACTACTTTTAAAACCATGCACAGTTAGGATAAACAGAATGTGAATCTTAATCTGAATATGATACCAAACTAGCATGGCGTACCTGCTAGCTAAGGCCACATCATGATGCTAACTTCCTTAGCATCACCTCACTCATTATCAGCTCTTTATTTACTGTACAAGTGATTTACAGTACGTTCCAGCACTCCGCCATGCGTGTGCCAGAATGTGAACACACGTCCATGATTATTTTATGATGCATTAAAGCCTCTTGATAGGACATGAGACACCACTAGTTTGGCTGGGTTTTTTTTTTGTGTCCAACTGTCACATGAAAGCAATTACTGTCTTTTCAAATCGTGAGTCACTGGACTATTACAGGTCATGGACTTTTGATTAAAAAAAAATTTTAAAAAAGTGGGGGCGCCAAGTCATTATAGCTCAGGGACACTATTTAATTTGACTGTTTTTCATACTCAGTTTCTTTAAAGGGATATTTGACTCATTGAGCCATTTTCAGCAGTAAAAAGTTCATATTTTGTCTGTAATTAATGTGTTGACTTCATTATTTTTCATGTACAATTAATATTCAACTTGCTGTCGACTGATGATGACATCACCAATAGAGGAAGTAGGTAACGACCAATCATGGCTCTGTTTGCTGACCAAACTCAGAAAACAGGTGAGCCATGATTGGCCATTACCTACTTCCTCTATTGGTGATGTCATCATCAGTCGACAGCAAGTTGAAAAATTACTTTTTTTAAAGGTATTAATTGTACATGAAAAAAATAGTGAAGTTACCACATTCATTCTGGACAAAATATTAACTTTTAACTGCTGAAAATGGTTCAATAAGTCAAGCGTCCCTTAAAAAGGTGCTCTGAAAACTATCTTGTATACATGTTAGCATCAGCGCAGCAGTTTTCAATTTGTTATAGTTAGTATTTATTTTGTTTTAACTTTTTTTCTTCAATTCAGTGAGTTTGAATTAGTTTTTAGAGCAAGTTTGTTAGTTTAATTTGGTTTTTCGAAAATGCTCTGTTTCTGTTCAGTTTTTATTATGTAGTTTTAGTATTAGTTTTCTTTCTTTTACATACAGTTATATGGAGTATTTGTCAAGGGTAAGATTAAAAAAAATAATAATGTCATTAGGTATTGTGTATTAGAAAACTACAATTCTCAAACTGTTTGACCTTTCTTATTCTGTAGCTATTCCAAATTAAATACATTTAATATGAACCCCGAAAGCTCATGTACGGTATGAGCAAAAGGACATTTGTCTATCAATATAGTTAATTTAAGATGTAATATCACTTTTTATTTATTTTTTTAATATAATTTTTTAATTGTAATTTTGGCTATTTCTTTCTTTTTCATTAACTATAATAAGCTTAATCAGCATGTGTGATTTGAGAATACGGAATACTATACAGATTTTCATAGGGTATTTTTGAACAATACATTTCTTTTCCTTTTTTGTTCTTAACTTATATGAATGCGTTGCAACTGACATTTTTTTTTTTTTTTTTTTTTGATACAGGTGGTGGCACTAGTTAACAATGGCAAAGGTGAGTTCATGGCGTCTGTGAAGCCAAAAACGACACTCTGCGATGGAACGTTTCATAAAATTTCCGGTAAATTGCTATCGTCGTCATATTTCCATTCACTCCCATATAAACATGATGTATGCATACATATGACTTGACATCCATATCTTGCAGTCATCAAGAGGAAGAATGTTGTGCAACTGCACGTGGACACAGTGGACACGTACAAGATAGGACCACCGTCTTCCACCGACACCTTGACCAAATATCCCCTTTATGTGGGAGGAGTTCCTGGTGAGTGAGCGTCTCATCTTGAAGGCATTTACACAATTCGACAACCGAAAAGGCCCTTTTCTCAAATTACTCCCATAGTAAGAATCGTCCAACACAGCACGTCGCAATGCTTTTGCCCACGTGGTCCCCCCTGTCGCACAGTTCGACCAAACGCCAATTATCAATTGACACGCTGAGTTGAGGCGCACTCTCCTCCGCAGGTGAGGCGACATCGCTGCGGACGCCGCCCGTCACGTCGTCCTTTGTGGGCTGCATCCAGGACATGAAGGTGGACGGCGAGTCCGTCTCTTTCGCCAGGTTGCCCTCGGTGGTCGGACCCGTCAACCTCAAGGAATGTCCGGGCTGAAATGCATCACTGCGTTGTTTTTGTCTGAAACGTGGGACCACCTATAACCATGTGCAATCTGTTACCAAGAAGACAGAGAATGTGTGTATCACAATGTATATATGGTCATGTGTGTGTATGGATGTATTTATTTTAAAATCATGGACATCACCATTTCCTCAATGCATCTCGTTTTCGTGACTTGTCATTTGGGGCTGCAGTGTACAGTACATACAACAGCACTTTAAGGACATGTTTGATATATATGTGTATATATATATATATATATATATATATATATATATATATATATATATATATATATATATATATATATATATAAATACAGGATATATATTGTGTTGATGCTTGGAGATGAAAAATGTTTGGACCCAAACCTTCATGTAACAATAGTTTGCAGTTGATGGTGCTCGCTACTTTTCCGGTTTGGCATGTTTGAGTCCCTATTGCATCATTTGAGTCCCCACAAAGGCCAAGAAAATACGTCTATGACTGTTTTCCATTTGTTTGTTTTTTTGCATTCCTTTTGCATGCATTCTTCCGAGTGGTTCTCGATGCGGTTTACACTGGACAACAGCATGTCCTGAGTTCAGTACAGTTGATGACTAAAATGAAACAATACGGCCCAAAAAGATACTGATGGATAATTCAGACATTGTTTACCTCTGATTGCCAAAGAGAGAAACAAAAAAAGCAGAAAAGAATCACAATTAGATTTTTTTGATTAGTTTAAAACTTGCATTCCTGTTTTGTGACCACTAGTTTGTAAACCATTTTGTAATATTGCCAATTAAACATCTGCAATGTATTTTTGTGCATTTCTTTTTTGATAATCTGGATTGACTAGAGAGCCAACCTTTATAGACCTACACTACACTATCTCAAGCATTTGCACATAATCACCTTTGCTGATGTGGAAACTAGCTCTGTACAAGAAAACTCCATCAGGAAAAAAAGAAGACTGAAGAAAGAGAATGCAGTTTTCCACGAGAAACTCATCAAAAAGTCTAAAATGCTTCATGTGCGTGTATGCTGCGGAAGGTCAGAAAACATTGATGAATGGTCACCAGTATTCACCCTCACATCTCTACGTCTTATGCCCAGTTCAACCTCTGAAAATATAACAATCGCCAGTATTTTTGGATTATTTATGGCATTGATGGGAAAATTGATGAACTTAGCATTGATGGAAGGTGGTTTCAATCAACAAATGACGTTTCGGCTCAAAATATTGACGGATTAACGATGATAGAAGGGCGAGTCCCCACTGTTGACGATTGCTGAATGACAGACTCAAAATTCTTTGACGTGCCCACCTCTGGTTCATATGATTGATGCTGTGGATTAACGTCCCACCATTTAGGGGAACTAACATATTTTCCAGATTATAACCGACACTTTTTTTCATGCGCTCTGAACCCTGCGGCCTATGTAACTATGCAGTTTTTTTTGTTTTTTTTGTTTTTTTTTATCTTAGGCTCCAGCACCCCCATGACCTTTGTGAGGAATAAGCGGTTAAGAAAATGGATGGATGGATTTATTTTCACTTTTTGGCAGGGGGTGGGTACAACCCAGGATTTCATGGGAATTCATGGGAAACGCTCTCTGTTTTGTCAAGAATTTTGGGGGGGTTAAATAAAGTAATGCATCTTTACACAACGACTTAAGTATTTTTTTCCAGAAAAGGTGAAAACTGACCCGAATATTGATTATATTTATTGGGAACGGTGGCATCCTGAGGATATGTTTAAGGCAAAAAAGGTCAAATTATAAAATAATTAAGCCATTTTATAAAGAGGGCGACGATATCCCGTTTTATCCCCCACACTGAATAACGGGGTTACTCACTGTAGTTGTCAATAAATTAATAATAATAATAATTCATATTGGTTGGGATTGGGAATCATTGTGTTGAGAGATTTTTCATGTCCTCGGTGATGTGTAATGTTGTGCTTGTGCCACTGTGAGGCGCTCGAATACTTTTCTTTTATCTTCCTTTGTTCTTTTATCTTCTTTTTACTCTGAGCATGGATGCTGTTGAAAGCAGACGTGTTTTGTTGTGCTCCGCAATAAATACGCTATACTTGGCTAAAGACACATCTTTCCTTCATCCATTCATCCGAATGCACCGTTAAGCTGCCAAAACTTAACAGGTTATGGGCCCAGGAGACATTCGGAAGGAAAGTTGGTCAGTATCCACCGTGTAGAAAGTCGCGACGAACAGCGTGCTAACGGACGGCTAATTAGCAAGAAGAGTTAACTAGCATCATGGGTCCACGAGGGACAAGCAGGTTGCCTCGGCTGACGTTCGACGGAGATGAAAGCAAGTATGATCTTTGGGAGACCAAAATGTTGGGACATTTCCATCTAATAGGGCTGAAAGAAACTGCTGGAAGAACCAACGACCAACGCTGCAAGAGCAACAGGTGAAAAGAAAAATGCTGACGCATACGCAGAAATGATTCACCTCCTCGATGACAAAAGCCTCTCATTAATTATGAGAGATGCGCCAAATGATGGAAGAAAAGCTTTGAAAAATTTTAAGGGAGTATTATGCCGTGAAAGGGAAACCCCGCATAATCAGTCTGTACACTATGCTTACTTCACTGCAGAAGGGTGACGACGAAAGCATAATGGACTACATCATCAGAGCTGAAACTGCCATCACAGCATTGAGAAATGCAGGTGAAACGTTGGGAGATTATTAGTAGCCATGGTCTTGAAGGGACTGCCTGAAAGCTTCAAGCCATTCGCAATACATGTGGCACATACAGAGGATGACATCACGTTTGCAAATTTCAAAACTAAGCTGAGAAGTTTTGAAGAGACGGGGAAAAAAAGGGAACGAAAGTCCACTAGATTAACGCTAACGTATAATGCAAAACACCAGAGACGGGCTAATGGAGATTAGTATAGATGTTGGAATAACTCTAAACCTTCAAACCACTCTAAATGTTCTATTTGAAAAACTGTTTTAACGAACACAGAAGTTGTCGTTTGTTTAAAATATTTTATACAGTCTTCCCTCGCTATAACGCGGTTCACTTTTCGCGGTCTCGCTGTATCGCTAATTTTTTTTTAAGTGCAATTTTGCATATTTTTTTGACAGTAATATACCCATTTTATAAAATTTATGAAGGTTTGAACAGTGTCAAAGTTTGAACAAGAGAGAAATGTGAGAACATGTAAATGCCTCAATGAGAAAAAGTGTATAAATTGTGCGGTCGGGGATTTTAGAGCCTTAAAACATTTATAAGAATTGTAAAACATAAAGCCAACTACTTCGCGGATTTCATTTATTGCGGGTATTTTTTGGAACCTAACCCCAGCGGAAAACGAGGGAACACTGTATCTTCACATTTCTTCAAGCTAGAGTAGCTAACTATCCAGCTCGTGATCCAACTAGCTAGCTAGCTTTCTTTCTTTAAAAAATAAAAATAAAATAAAATAAAATAAAAAGCTGCTTATGGGTTGACTGTATTCGAAAAGTGTTTTTGTACAAATAAACTTCAGTTAAATATCTACTGGATCAGTGGTGTCAAAGTCCAGTCCTCGAGGGCCAGAGTCCTGTATGTTTTTTAGGTTTCCCATGTTCAACACAGCTGATTCATATTTAAGCTCATCAGCAAGCTCTGCAGGAGCGTGATAATGATCCTGATCATTAAATCAGGTGTGTTGGAGTAGGGAAACCTGAAAAACATGCAGGACTCCGGCCCCCGAGGACTTTTTTTTTTTGTGACACTGTGTACTAGATGATGAATGTCGGTGAACATCAGCAGCATATGAACACAAAATGACTGATTTATTTTCTCATCTACATCTCAATGTTTTCTGCTGTTAGTTTGTGGACATGCGTGGCTGGAGGTTGGAAAGTTCCGACCGCCGAGAGGTTCCATCCGTGTTGAACGTGGCCAGTAATACTTTGGTGGCAGATGTCCAGGAGCTTCCTCCTTCCATTCAAGCTCTACACTGGGTGGCACCGGCGTCATACCAGGACAACAGGGTGAGTCCAAGGCTGCACTCTGTTAATGTTACAGCAATAATAAAAACAAGTTTACTGCCACTCAAACGTTGATTTATTTGTTACTGATGTTTTTGCACAACCTCAAAAATATGTGTGTTGTGTGCTGAAAGTTGGTTCCCAAGGGCGCATACACAAATAAGATTTTATCTATTTATTCACATTGAGAGGCAGAAACTCAGAGACAGTGCGCAGGACAGGTGGACAATAATCTGGCAAAACACACACAATTCTCAGAACCCTAAAATAGACAGTCAATCAATCTCATTGGTTGTGGCTAGACATGTGAGTACTTGTACTGACATGGAATTCTATGATTGGCTGTTAACCCAGTAATTACAGATTGATCCCGACAACAACAAACATCATATAGCATAAAAGATCCTTGACAAACATCATAAAGCCTAAAACCAGTTGAAACTTGGTGGTTATATCACGGTTACATCAGTTCAAAACAGACACTTGACCTCCCAACTTAACAGGTCATGAACTCAAGCTTATCCCAGACATGACAATGTGTTAGTGTCTTGTTTGATTTTGAATGAATTTATGTTAAATAATGTTGGACATTTTTTTCTTCACATTTCTTCCTGGAAGAGGATGACTCACCTGTAATCAAATCCAGCTTTTAATAATACATTGCACTGTTTTCCTTCAAAATTTGTAGTTTCGGATTTATGGCCAGTCAGCTGTTTTAATGCGTGCTGCATTTATAACTTTCTCAACAAAACACCACACCTGGTGCTCTTTGTATGAACACTATCTTGAGCTGCTCCTTCTTGTTTCATTTCCTGCCTGCAATATTTCAAGTTGATAGGCTGCTTAACTACAGGGCAAGGGCAATAGCAAGGGAAGGCAAGTTTATTTGTATAGCACCTTTAATACACAAGGCAACTCAATGTGCTTTATACAAGGACAGACAACACATAAGCATAAACAAACTAGTTAACATTCAGAGGAAGAAGAATAAATAAAAATAGGTTACAAAATTTACTAAAAAGAACATACAATGACAATATTAAAACATTCAGCAAACTTTAAAACATTTAGCGTAAGGAAGTTTAAAATAATAATAAAAATAATAATTAAAAAGGAAGAAGAAAAAACGTAATTAAAGCCGTTTAAAAGTCCCTAATCAAAGGTATAAGAAAAAAGCAAAGTTTTTAACCTGGATTTAAAAGCATTTACACTCGGGGCTGACTTCATTTTTGTTGGCAGCCTATTCCATCTGTGTGCAGCATAATAGCTAATTGCAGCTTCACCATGTTTGCTTCGAACTCTGGGTTCCACTAGTTGGCCCAAGTCTGTAGATCTCAAAGCCCTGCTGGGTTTGTACTCAATCAGCATTTCTTGGATATATTCAGGACCCAAACCATTTAGTGATTTATAGACTAGTAGCAGAACTTTAAAATCGATTCTACAGCTGTTTTGTAAACAGCGGGACGTTTATGTGGAGAGACAGCGTTTACACCCCTCCAGCCAATCGCAGAGCAGGGGGGTGGTGTGTCCCAAACGGGGCTGGGCGAACGTGTCGGCTGCGTGACGTCACTCCCGCGGCAATTTGAAAGCACGCACGGATTTTTTATATATTTTTTTACTCACTCATTCACACATGTAAACTTCTGTGAGTGAGTGAGTGAAAAATAAATAAATCCGTGCGTGCTTTCAAATTGCCGCGGGAGTGACGTCACAAAGCCGACACGTTCGCCCGCCCAGTTTGCGACACACCACCCCCCTGCTCTGCGATTGGCTGGAGGGGTGTAAACACTGTCTTCCCACAGAAACATCCCGCTGTTTACAAAACAAACACAAAATGGCAAAATACAGGATGGCGGGGGGTGCGGGTTTAGGACGAACTCACCACCAGAAATGAAGACAAGCCCTGATATGTAAGTTGAGAAGTAGTTTGATTGTTTAAATCCTGTATTTAAAAAGTGCCTTTTCCAGAGTGAAACTGGCAGACAGTGCCTTTAACTGGATACTTCAGAGTCCCGCCAGAGTTATGATGTTCAGAAGGTCAGGAGACCAGAGGAAGGATCAGAGGAAAGAAAGATGAAGCAAAGTCAAATCCAGGATCAACCAGACAGTACCTGCCACCCACAGGGTTACAAAACTAGAATCTTTCACCAACCTCAGATTAGGGAGAGCTCAAGAGACCAGAGGAAAAACTAAAGAAAGGAATTTCACGGCTTTTTTTTCTCTCCGAATTTTCAGCGTTATGTTTTTGTATTGCTATGCATGACAGCTGTCCTCGCTTCCAAACTGCTTCCATTTGCACAAGTGAGAAAGAACAGGGAGAACAATCACCTTCTCAGGTGTTGAGTGAAATAGCGTTGTGTCATCTTGGAGGAGCGGGACCTCCGCCTTTCCTACACATGAAAAATGCTCCATCTCACCCTCGACATGAATGAAGAAAAGCAGTATAGCAAATGGATTAACGCAACCTTTAATTTTGTCAATTTAGAGGAAGTTGAGTATACAGGTGGGGAAACTTCACCTTGCCTCACTGTTACTCATAAACTTGAGTGTGTCTGAAAGCAGACACACCCAAAAGTGTGTGCATGTCTGTTTTTGTTTGCACAGTGTGATTCACGTGTGACTCTCCTGTCTGAGGTGACACAGTTGTAACGCACATACACACCTTAAGTCTCAGTGATATGTTGTATCGAACTAACATTTGTAGTTTAGAGGACTTTAGAAGAGGCCAATAATCAAATATGCGATACACTAGATGCCATGCTTACTATATAGTGTGTTTATGATACTGTATATGTGATGACCTACATCAGGAGTCAACAACTTTTTGAAATGAGAGCTACTTCTTGGCTACCGATTAGTGCGAAGGACTACCAGTGTGATGCACACCACTGAAATAACAAGTGTGTTCAAATTACCTTTATATGAAGATAAACGGTTCAGAAAATGGATTTATGGATGTAATTATTAATGTACAGGCTGGTTGAAAAAGAATTACCCTATTTCATGATCAAATATTCTATGAAGGAAAAATCGCAAAAAAATAACACTTATAAGACAAGTATTCTACTAACAGTAAAATTTTATTTCACATGTTACAAGTGCTCAATATGGGCTCCCCTTGCAGCACGAACAACATTAATTCGACATGAGAATTCTTCCCAAACACATTGAAGCACATCGGGATCAATTGAAATGATCGCTGTTGTTATTCGATGTTTTAACTTTTCCAGGTCAGTTGGTAATAGCGGAAACAAAGATTTATCTTTTACAAAGCCCCAGAGGGAAAAAAAAACCTCACAAACTGTGAGGTCACGAGATCTAGGAGGCCACGCACAAAGAACTTTTTTTTTTTTTTTTGCTGCCGCAGCCAGACGCATGAGTCTGTCAGTGTCACGTGACAATTATAGAAAACTGGGAAATCTACTTGTCAAAGCAGAACCTCTCTTACTTAAATGAAGAATATGAGCAGCCTCTCAAACTTTTAGATTCCATTTGGCTTGTAGGCCACCATTGTTTGCTACTCTCTCTCATCAACTTCCAAGTGAAAATCACAAAGCAAGCAGGCTAAGAAATCAAACTTACGTGATACAGCACCTGCATGTACCACAAAATATTTCACGACCTTCACCACTATTTGTGGTGTTGGATTATATCACAGTAGATTTTTATTATATTTGTTTTCTAAAATAAATATCATAAAACATGAAAAATTTAGAATCACAATTACTCATTCAAGGTTTTTTTTATTTTTTAAGTACACTCACTCACACAAACACGCACACACCCAAACATGTCTCCCGAGTGTCGAAGCGAACCCACGCTGCCTACATCGAGGCGACGGTACCACACCGTCCCACCACCCAGAGCCCACTCATTCAAGTTGGAAAAGTGACCATACCTGTGTATGTTAGTTCTTCGCGTCATCAAAGTTGCACTAACTCCACGAATAAAGATAAGCAGCTGTGCTGTGGCCTGCTCCTCCGTGCTCTCATCCAGTGCTGATGAAAAAAGGCGATTTTTGTTGTCTTGTCCTGCAGCTGGCCATATTGTGCGGTATAGTTGCATTCAAAACTGGGCACTTAAGTTTCCCGTCGGTTCCCGTAGTTGAGACACCCGATTTTCGCCAACTGCTTCCGCATGTTCAGCCAATGATTTGACTCGAAAAATACCAAAACGAGAGTCTTTCCTCATCCCGATCGACGGATAGAAACATTCAGTCGGTGCTCAGAAAGTGTATTTAATCGAGGCTTACGTCGCTGCCTGTGTCCAAATTCACAAGGCTGGGTCCTGCGAAGGCCGAATTCGTCGGCTACATGACGTCACTCTCGGCGCAACTCGACAACACGCACGGACTTGCGTATGAATGGAGTGTCGGTCAATGCGCAGCTGACAAGCAGAATTGACAATCCGTGACCATCAATGAACCATTGAATATTCGCTGAAAAGTGGGCGTTGATAACAACGGGAAGAAACGTCAGACTGAAGGGCCGAGCTCATGAGCGATTGCGCATGTCAAGGATTTATTTTTTTTTTGTCAGTTTGGGAGTTGGGGGACTGGGATTGTTCAGGGGACCGAGCCAAATATGAAGGCGGGCCGGGTCTGGCCCGCGGGCCGTAGTTTGGGAACCCCTGCTGTCGAGAAATATTATAGCTCCTATACTTTTCTTGGATGCATTCTCCAATTTGGCCACCAGTCATTTTGTTATTTATCAAGTGATTTAGGCCCAAAAAAAATTATCCCTAATCCCTTTGTCTCCCTCGACCCTGAACCCCCATCCGGCCCACATACATCAATCCGTACAGTCAATGCAGTTCGTCAGTTGGCGATGGGGCGTGTCCTCATTGTCTGCGTGCGTGTGTGTCTGTGTGTGCGTGTGCTTGGGTGTGTGTGTGTGTGTGTGTGTGTGTGTGTGTGTGTGTGTGTTTAAGAGTCCGAAGCAGGGGAAAGTGGAACGTTATTTCACACGGACTAAACATCAGGCATGTCAGATAGCTCGATGGCCCGACACGGGCACGCCGGAGGGGTTCTGCTCAGGACGGTGTTGTGGGGGTCTTTGATCGGGCTGTGCTGGGCTGGCAATGGGCCCATTCAGGGAAGGGAGTCTCGACCCCGGTACGGCAGACATGACGGCAGAGGGAGGTTAAGACACCAAGCGGACCAGTGGCAAGAGTATCCAAGCTTAACCGGGCAGGAGAGCGATGGGGGACAAGTGGTCCGTTTTCCTTCTGTCAGTGACGACTGGGCCAGGAGTCGCATTCAGGTAAAGGACGGGTCTTAAGGTGTGTTGGTTTATCTGGGAAAAGGACAAAGGTTGCACTCTTGTCAGGTAATATTTCCACAAGTTCAAGTTCAGCACTCTGACGGGCGTCTCCATAAAAGACATTTATCCGACGGAAATGTGCTGCAATGAGAAATATATTGGCTGAATTGAAACTCAAGTCGGCTTTACTGCAATAAAATATTATTTTTGTCTTTTTAGGAATGTGCCCCTGGATTCTTCCGACATGGCAGCGGGCCATACCCGGGCCATTGTGTACGCTGTAATTGTAACGGGCTGGCAGACCGGTGCGAGGACTGGACCGGGAGGTGTCTGGTGAGCTGCTCTCATGATACTCAAATACTCGATTACATTAATGCTGCAATCACAAACTATTTTGAAAGGGTCATACTCTTACACACTGTATGATTACTTTAATAGGAATGAATGCAGCTGCAGCAAATGCCATATTATACTTTATAGGGATGTTCGACACCACTTTTTTTTTTTTTTAGACCAATACAAGTACAAGTCTTAACTCTTGAGTACTCACCGATACTTATGCCATGTAGCGATACCAGTAGTAGTTTTGGTGCATAAAATTTGACAAAAAAAACAAAACAATAACAGATCATTTAAAAGAGACCTATCCCAATCCAGATTGTTTCCTTAAAATTGAATGAAATTATGGTAATGGCATTTTTTTTTTAATTCTTCTTTCTAGTTCCTGATTGCAAAACAGCCACAATATCAGATGCCATCACGAGTCCTGATACCTTGAAATAAAGCCTGGTATCAGCTTGATAACGATACGTGGGCACTTAAAATTCCTCAAACCTAATTTTAATTACATTGCCGGTTTTAGCTTTCAATAGATGAACTCTTTCAAAAATTAGTTGGCTGCCTTTAATATTATTTTTTATGAGCTACTTAAATTGTTCTAGTTTTATATATAAAGATGGACGGAGGGTAAAAATAAAATAATCATAATACCTACCATTGTATGAATAAAATAGATTAAACAATACTTTCAATACGTCGTGGTTTTCTCCTTGTCCTTATTCTCC
This sequence comes from Festucalex cinctus, assembly GCF_051991245.1. Classification (NCBI taxonomy): domain Eukaryota; kingdom Metazoa; phylum Chordata; class Actinopteri; order Syngnathiformes; family Syngnathidae; genus Festucalex; species Festucalex cinctus. Next base: position 18,486,753 of record NC_135411.1, on the reverse strand, counting down.
TTGAAGGGAGGATGAGCCTGTGCGCATTTGAGCATCTCAACCATCTCTATTATATTATCGTCATGCAAAACCGGGCCTGCGTTGCCGCTTGCGTGCTGCCCATGTCAAACCAACATCAAATGCGTTCTCAGTAACCACTTGGCGAGGGGACGTCGTTCCTGCGCGGGAATGCACACACGTTGGGAAGAAAAGACTTGATGGTCCACTTTGTCCTCTTTGTGTTTCTCAGAATTGTCAGTACAACACAGCTGGAGACAGATGTGAATACTGCAGAGAAGGTTACTATGGTAACCCGGCTCAGAGGTCGTGCCAGGTGTGCCCCTGCCCTCTCGGCACAGCCTCAAACAGGTGAGTTATGAAAAACAAAAGGAAGTAGCACTCCTAATAAGTCGTTACATGACACACCCGTTACATTTTCTAGCTTCGCAGTCGCTTGCAGACAGATCGACGGAGACTTCCAGTGCATTTGCAGAACGGGATACACTGGAGACAAATGTGAAAAGTAAGCATCGCTTGAAAAGCAGAAATATAGATACTATATACTGATTCTACCTTTTACTGATTCTGCTTCCCACAGGTGTGCTCCTGGTTTCTTTGGTGACCCGCTGGTTCCAGGAGGAAGCTGTCGCCCTTGTAATTGTATTGGAAATGAAAACACCTGTGACCCCAGGACTGGAGGTTACATAGCCCATTAAATATTATAATCCAACAATTCATGTTTACTAATAGGTGATTTTTATTAGTAGCAGACATATAGAACTACTGACCAGGTTCTATGTGACTAGGTTGTTAAGAGGAAGAGCCATAGCCGCACTAATAAGGATTTTAAGGGACTCCTGTTCATAATTAACGTATATATGTTTTATAATTTATGCTTTCATCTCTGCAGTTTGCAAGGGCACACTGGAGCCTGGAGACACAAACACCGACGAACGCTGTCAAGGTGTATAAAATGGAAATGGAAGAGTCTCATGGTTTCTGTCATGCCTATTTTAAACGTTCTCTTGTTTTTCAGAGTGTGATAACTGCGCCCAGACTTTACTACAAGACTTGGAGAAGTTGGACTACGTGCTGGTGCGGATCAAAACTCAACTGGACAACGCCTCCGCCGGCGCCTCCTCCCAGGACAGGCTCAGGAAATTGGAGAGAGCCGTATCGGATACCAAGGTAACGGGCAAAAAAAAGTCCGAACTGCAGTGGAAACTTTTTATTACCGGTACTTTTAGCCTTCAGGATTTTGGTTGACAAGTTGAGACACATTTAACACATCCCGATGCCTCATGCATGGCCGCAAGTGCAATGTACATATCATTCATTCTATGTATATACGCAGCAGTACACACACTTGCATGTGTTGACACTCACACTTAGGTGCCAAATACAGGGATGGGTGTGTTTATGCAAACATTCCAGTTGGGATTACTGATAAGTAATCATGATGCATTTTGTTCCACATTGTGCCTCAACTTGAGACTTCGAAAACTCTCTCCAAATATTGACAGCACAGTTTCTTGATGATTTTATTGTTAATTTTTTTATTTTTATATTATTAATTTATTTTTATTATATTGTAATTATATCTATTATTTTTTTAAATATTTTGAATTTATTTATATTAAATTTTAATATTTTTTATTTTTTATTTTTTTAAATATATTTTTTAATTATTTTTTATTTTTATAAATGTATTATTGTTATTATTTCATTTTTAACTTTTGTATTTTTAATTTAGAATATTATGAGTTATTGTGTTAGTTATTGTGACTTAAAATCAAATTTAGATCTAACAAAAATTGATTGGATGGAACATTTGTCACAGGATATGAATCTGTACAATGTTTGTTTAAACAATGTAAGAGTCCATTTAATAAAGTGAAGTGTCGCATGTTGATGACTCCGAGGGGAGGAGGGTGGAGAAATGGCAGTTAAACAGGCCAAAATTCAAATGTCAGGCGATGAGGCATGCAGGGCAAGACTCATTGAATGCTAGGTGTGGTTTAAGGGATACTTCACTTATTTAGCCCATTTTAGCAATAAAAAGTTAATATTTTGCCTATAATTAGTTTGATATTTTCATTATTTTTCACGTACAATTAGTACCTTTAAAAACACATTTTGCAACTTGCTGTCGACTGAAAATGACATCACATCATGACATCATGTCGTTACTATTTGTCAACTGTGGGCATGTGAAGCCTTTTGAGACTTTTGTGTGATTCAGGGCTATATAAATAAACTTGACTTGACTTGACTTGACAAGGGCTCAGGTAACCAATCACAGCTCACCTATTTTCTAGGTTTGGTCATGTGACATTCACAAGCTGAGCTGTGATTGGTTACCTGAGCCCTTGTGATGTCATTTTCAGTCGACAGAAAGTTGCAAAATGTGTTTTTAAAGGTACTAATTGTACATGGAAAATGTCAAATTTATTATAGGAAAAATATTAATGTTTGACTGCCAAAAATGGCTAAATAAGTAAAGTAGCCCTTTAAGTAAATGGGTCTATTTTTTAATAAATAATAATAATAATAATAATAATAATAATTATTATTATTATTATTATTATTATTATTATTAAATCTGCCTTTTTTTTTTATTCTTATTTTAATAATCACATTATTTTTGCAGAATCTGGTGATCAAATTCCGAACCTCTGTCAATGGCCAAAGTTCCAGGGTCAAGCAGCTGGAAGACGACATGCTGACTCTCACTGATGACATCACCGCTCTTCAAGACAAGGTCATAAAAAGGAATTGATTTAATATACCCATTGACTGTAATGTATGTAAAAATGTGTGATTTATTTTTTATTTTTTCCCCCATTCACATTCAGGCTGACATGACTGCTATGGATGCTGACAAAGCTGTTTTAGGGGTTGAGAAAACCCACAAGAGGGCTCAGGATTTGGACCGAGAGATTCAAAACATGCTCCAGAAAATCCAAGGTAAAGCTCGTGAGACGTTCAATGAACATGAACAACATTCACCCGTTTTCTTGGTGCTTCCAGGTCTGCTGGACCAGCTGAAGGACACGGATTCTGCCGGCACGCAGCCTAGTGAGAGCGTGGCCAAGATGGTGGAGCAGGCCCAGCGCATGGTGAAGGAGATGGAGGACAGGAACTTCACGCCACAGAAGACCGCTGCTGACAAGGAAAGGGACGAGGCCAGGAAACGTAAGAAGCGCCAGTCGCAGGATTGATTGCGTTTAATGAAGAAAGTCTAACGTGCTCTATTCTGCTCTATTATCCAGTCCTGGACTACATCAAGAACGACATGAGTAAGCAATTAGACCAGAACGAGGGCTCCGCGGCAAAGTTGAAAGAGCATCTGAAGGACTACGACGCCAAACTGAAGGAGCTGGACGAGTCTCTGAAGGACGCCAAGAACTTGGTGAAGAAAGCCAACGTCCAGAACGGACTCAACGCGCAGGCTTTACCGGAGCTGCTGGTAATCAAACATCGTCGACATGCGCTCAATGATCAGTAGATCAGCACAAACTTTATCAAGAGATGCCAGTTGTGTGCATCACAGTACACCTCAGCCAAATGACGCCCGATTATTTCATTTGTCAGACAAGACAGTGAGTTTCTTGGACTAAAATGACGTGTTTCCCCGCAGAATCGCATCAACAACCTAAAGAAGGAACGCAAGACTGTTAAGGACCAGGTGACGATGGCGGCGAATGAGCTGAAGAAAATAGAAGATTTACTCAAAGGGCTTTCCAACAACAAAACGGTGCGTGTCGAGGGTGTTAAGCGAGCTGCACACAGAATGATTTTAAATTGTGAGATCCCTTCATGGCGAAGAAAAAAAATGGCACGTGTGGTCTTACTGCTCACATAACAAAATCTCCATCAAGTTATGGAGGACCAAAACTGCTAAAATTAAAAAATAAATACATGACTAAATAAATAAATAAATAAATGACTAAAAGTGAGAATAAAAATGAATATACAAAAAATACAATTGGAAAATTATATATATATATATATATATATATATATATATATATATATATATATATATATATATATAAATGGAAATAAATCCATTTTTATTTCATGTGGTACCCCCCATGTTTATGTTGTAATAGCAGGACTATCTTGTCCACTGTCTGCTCTCACTTGTTTAGAAAAATCAAGTCGCAAGTTGAGGTGACAGTGGACACGATAGTCCATTGCTGGAACTCTCCATTGCAAGCCGGCAAGACTTCCTCGTTTGCCGAGCTGCTCCCTCGACCAATGACAAGCAGTTTGCAATGGCAGAGTCCAACCCAAGACCGCCCCCTCATTTGAATAACACTTCGACTTGGCAGTATGGCCCAAAACTGCCAAAATTCAAAATAAATAAATGACTAAATAAATAAATAAATAAATGACTAAAAGTGAAAATAAAAATGGATTTATTTCCATTTATATTTATTTTTTGGATATAATTTTCAAATTATATATATTTTTTTATATTTTTATTTTCATCTTTTAGTCATTTATTTTTTTATTTAGTCATTTATTTTGAATTTTGGCAGTTTTAATATCACTTTTTGGCATAAATTCATAAGGAAATTTTAAAGGTCCATTTTTTTTTTTTTAGTATCTTACTGTTTTTTTTTTTTAATTTAATGTTCACAAGTATTTAGGAAAGACCTGACTTACTGCACTTTAAGACAATTCAGAATCTTTTTAATTTATATTTACAATTATTGAATTAGAATTGTGAAAATATTTTCAGCTCACCCTTGCTGACGTCAATGTTGGTGACTTAGTGATTATAACACGTTACTTTCATTAATAAACTAAATAATTTAGCCAGTATTTTTAATTTGGAATTTAATGTTTGTGGAATTGTTATCATGTCCTCGATATTTAAGAAAAATTGATGTTTCATATCGGATTGGAGTGAAGTGAATCGAATCAAATTGGAAAAAATCCAAATCGAATTGAACTGAACTCTTGTGCATCAAAATCAAATTGATTGAGGAAATTAGAATCGATACCCAGTCCTACTCTCAACTCAAGCCACATCACAGGATAATCACTCAGGATACGCTTTACTGCCCTTTAGCCTGGAGATTGTGCAACCTCCACAAACGTGAATAATGACATTCATACTGAACTCTGAGTACACCCCGAGGACTAAACACATGAAGTACTTGGGAATATTATTACTAGCTTATGATAAACGACTTGATGCAAGCGAGATAGCCGTCAGGTCCTAACACGCCGTCCCCACAAATAAAGATCTCCGCGTCTCTTCATTGTTGCTGTGGCGAGGTCACAGGAATGCTGTCAATATCATTTGTCTCTGCACCCCCGGCAGGCGTACGAAAAGTTGGCTGCTGAGCTTGTCAGCGGCAAGACCGGCTTGACCAAGAAGGTCAACGAGCTCTCCAAAGTGGCGGCCAAGGAGGACCTGGTGGTGGCCGCAGAAGACCACGCCAACAATCTCAAGAAGCTGTCGAAGGAACTGGAGGAGTAGGTTGAGGACACTTAACTAGGTTTGGTAGACTTGCTCAGTCTATTGGCACGCAATGAAACTATTGTACCTGCACCAAGGCGAAAAGAATCCTAATTTTGGACGGCCTCAAACAGAGACATTGAAAAAAAATGTAGTCTTCATTTAGGAAAACCCTTAAAATATGTTTGAGTAGACTTATTATACTTTGTATATTTAATATATTTTTATGTACACTTAATTTATAGTTTTATTTTTATGCATGTATAGTATTGTTTTTAGATATTTATTCATTTAAAAGTAACTGATGCATTTTACTTCAAATGTATTTTTAAATTATGTTGAATATATGTGTATTAGTTTATTATTTTCTTCGAGTGACTGGCAACCAGTTCAGGGTGTACCCCGCCTACTGCCCAGCCAGCTGAGATGGGCTCCAGCACCCCCTGCGACCCTTGTGAGGAATAAGCGGTCAAAGAAAATGGATGGAATTTTTGCTTTTTATTTTTTAATTTTTTTTTGTGGGAGGAGCAAACCTGTTTTTCATGGAAAACAGCAATAAGTGTTTTCAATTTTTCTTCCCTTTTTTCCAGTGAATGTTTGGGTTAAAAAAGAAAAATAAATATATTTTTTTTAACCAATTATATTAATTATACACATATTTTTGCTAATTGTGGGACAGTGTAGTTCCTGTCCACCCTCCCTTAATAAAATATTTTTTTTATTAGTTAATTTAATCAGTTATTGTTAAAACTGCATTTATTCATTTATGATCATTTTGTTTCCTTGCTATTATACTGTATATATTTGCTAAATAAACCCATCCAACCATCCATTTTTTTAAATAATTGTTTTGAAATCAGTTTAGTCCCTAATTAACTATGAATCCGCTCAATGATAAACATACAAGTGGCAAAAGCACAGCTTCCTTGACAGGGGTAATTATATTCAGTTGAAATTTTACTGTAATAGAGGTCCAGTATAAGTTTGTGGTTGAAGTAGAACTACATGGCACTCAGAGCTGTTCTGTCTTTTCAGTGCCGTGAAGACGGCGAGTGACCGCCCTGAGGTTCGCAACGCAAATGACGCCATCAATGCCTACAAGAACATCACAGACGCCGTGAAAGCCGCTGAGGCCGCCGCTAACCAAGCCAAACAAGCCGCTGACAATGCCTTGAATGTAAGTATCTGAATAACCCTGTAGTATTTGTTCTTTCCATTTTGAACTGCTAATCTCAACTGTAAACTGAATAAATAAGTGATTCTGCTGTTTTTTTTGTTTTTTTTGTTTTTTTAAAGAGAGCTCAGAATTGTAAATTCGGCAGTCTTACCGATTCAACATACCATCATCATCATTGCTCTCTCTCTTTTTTTTTTTCTTCTTTTTAATGTGCGTATGTGCGAGTTTGTGTGCACCTGCGTGTGAATTTGTACTTATTAGTTCACCTAAAACCTAATAAAAATCCCATTTCCCTTCACCTTAACCGGATACTTGATTTGATTGATTTGATTTGATTTATTTGTTCATTTTTCCTTTCGGACAACATTGTTGACAATCAAACATTACATCATACAATTTTGACAAACAATTTTTTCTTCTCGCCAGTCGTGATGTTGAGAAGGTCAGGAGACTGGAGGAAAGGTAAAAGAAAAGAAAGATGAATCAAAGTGAAATCCAGCACCAACTAAACACCACCTGCGACCCGCATGGTTACAAAACCAAAATCTTATACCAACCCCAGAAACCTCCAGAAATTCCAACAGATTAGGGAGATCTCAAGAGACCAGAGGAAAAACTAAAGAAAGGAAGGAGGGAAGGATATATGAAGCAGAGCTTTTTTAAATTACAATTGAAATAGGAAAAAATGAATGGCAAATTACATATCACAATATAATAAGCGAAGTGCGCATTAAGTTTGCCCATGCGCGAGGGAAAAAACGAGGCTACCAACTACCCTATCAATTTGAATGGCGGAGATTAGAGTGGTGACAATCTTTGCGTAACTGTACGCTATAAAGCTTGCAAGTCAACTTCCCCGATATCAGTAAACCACATGCTATGCATGTTAATAAAAAACAGCAACTTTTCAGCCGTTGAAACGTTTCTATCAGAGCCGATTCCATCGGATCCAATTCATTTTTAATGACTGTTTGGTAGTTTCACCTACCCACAATGCACCACGCCGCTACCCATAATGCACCTTGAATTTGAGATGAACACTTCGCTTATAGACTGCATGTAATATGTCCCATGAATGTCTGTTTTTAGAATGTAAAAAAACAAAAACTGGCGGAAAGAGCAAGAGACCTGAATGAGAATGGTGCTGATCAGGTGGAGAATGCCCAAGAGGCAAAGAGCATGCTGGATGGTAATCACCTGTTCTTTTCTTTTGACTTTGCCTCACACGCACGAGCACACACTCACTTCTCCTTTGCCCAGATGCTGCCAATGAAATTCCTGACATCACGAGGCGCCTGAATAACGCAGAGAGGAAAAAGACTGAACTTGAAGCCGACCTTCGTGATGCGCAACAGCAGCTGGACGACATCAGGAGAGGTATTGTGGCCACTTCGGATGTGAGCTGCCGGTCGAGAGTCTGCGGGAACCTCCAGCGTTTCGCTCTCTCTTCTCGTCAGATGACATCTCGGGTACGATCGATGCTGCTAAGAGGAAGGCCGCTGCCGCTAATAACTCGGCCAGCGACACCATGCAAAAGCTGGATGCCATCAAGAAGGAAATGGACAAATTCAACTTCAGCCCCGGCGATTCCAGTCTAGGCGGCGTATTGGACGATGTGGACCAAACAGGTGAAAAGACAGAAGAAGACAATAGTTCCCATAAAAATAACAATAATCCCATTTGGTCAACTGTTTCCAGTGAAGAACTTGTTGAATACCATCCCGACACTGAGCGACAAAATCACGGAAGTGGAGACCTTGACCTCGCAGTTTGCGCCGCTGAAAAACATCACCGACAATGTCAAGAAGCTCAAAGAGCTCATTAACCAAGCGCGCGACGCAGCTAACAGGGTGACAACCCTCTCTTCGCAAACATCACGCACTATATCGCAAGCCTTCTCCTAACGGATGTCCGTGTTGTCCTCCAGATTCCCATCCCGATGAAGTTCACAGGCAACGGCCACGTGCAGTTGCATCCGCCCAAGAACCTGGAGGATCTGAAGGCCTTCACCGACTTGTCTCTGTCTCTGCAGAGGCCCGAAGCCAGGGGCGATGGAAGACGCAGGCGCAGGCAGGCCGCAGACAAAGGAGACATGTTCGTGATGTACCTCGGCAACAAGGATGTGAGTATAGGGGGCGGGGATTCCGGATGGATAAATTGAAATCAACAAGCGGCCTTCTCTATAGCCCTCCAAGAACTACATTGGCATGGTCCTGAGGAACAACGTGCTGTACGGCGTCTACAAGCTGAATGGAGTGGAGCACATGATGAAAACAGACTCCATCACCACCTCGCCATCGGAGCCAGCCAAGTTTGATAAAGTCAACCTGCACAGGTTAAGTAATGTTATTCCTTTTATTTTTTTTTATTCCTTCCATTTTTTTAAACATGTATCTGCTTCCTCATAATTGATCCGATTCACACCATTCCAATTTCAACATATGAGTTCGGTGAGGCCATGGAAAACGACTTCTGGACGGCTTCGAAGAAATTCTGGTCCACCATCCGGCGTCTCAGGAGAGGAAAGCAGTGCACCATTAACAATGTGTATAGTGGCGATGGGGTGCTGCTGACTTCGACTCGGGACGTCGTGAATCGGTGGGGGGAATACTTCAAAGACCTCCTCAATTCCACCGACACGTCTTCCTTTGAGGAAGCAGAGTCTGAGGACTCTGAGGTGGGCTCTCCTATCTCTGGGGTCGAAGTCACTGAGGTGGTTGGCAAGCTCCACGGTGGCAGAGCTCCAGGGGTGCATGAGATCCGCCCGGAGTTCCTAAAGACTTTGGATGTTGTGGGCCTGTCATGGTTGAAAGGGTGGCGTGTCCTCTCTGGGTCGGGTGATGAGATCCTGCCCCAAGTGGAGGAGTTTAAGTATCTTGTTGTCTTGTTCACGAGTGCGGGCAGGATGGAGCGGGAGATTGACAGGCGGATCGGTGCAGCCTCTGCAGTGATGTGGACTCTGTGTCGGTACGTCGTGGTGAAGAAAGAGCTGAGCCAAAAGGCGAAGCTCTCGATTTACCGGTCGATCTACGTTCCTACCCTCACCTATGGTCACGAGTTGTGGGTCGTGACCAAAAGAACAAGATCCCGGATACAAGCAGCCGAAATGAGTTTCCTCCGCAGGGTGTCCGGGCTCTGCCTTAGAGATAGGGTGAGAAGCTCGGTCATCCGGGAGGGATTCAGAGTCGAGCCGCTGCTCCTCCGCGTTGAGAGGAGCCAGCTGAGGTGGCTCAGCCATCTGGTTCGGATGCCTCCTGGACGCCTCCCTGGGGAGGTGTTCCAGGCATGTCCCACCGGCGGGATGCGCCGGAGACGACCCAGGACACGCTGGAGAGACTATGTCTCTCGGTTGGCCTGGGAACGCCTTGGGATCCCGCCAGCGGAGCTGGTTGAAGTGGCTGGGGAGAGGGAGGTCTGGGTTTCCCTCCTAAAGCTGCTGCCCCCGCGACCCGACCTCGGATAAGCGGTAGAAAGATGGATGGATGGAATAATTTTCAATATTTTTTTCATTCAGCATTTCAGCCATCACCTTCCAAAAATTTCAAATGTTGCCCAATAGAATTTGGTGGGAACATGTTTTTATTACAGTGTCTAGTATAAAATAAAATTGGCAAATTCTGGTCTTGCATTCTGGTCTAGAATTCTGCAACTTATGCTGCTACACACAGCAGAGAAAGGACAAGGAGCGTTGGTAGGGCACACACCGATGCACTTCATTGTGAATTTATTTTATTTATTTTTTGCAACATCCAAAAAGTGTCTTACTCCAATCGTGCTTAGAATGCTGATTCACATTGCTGCGAACGAAGATGGAGCGATGGCAAGAATCACAGCGCAACATTGCTAGCAGGAATGATCAGGAAATTGTATTGACACCAACCAATATCCATTTTGGTTTAAAAAAAAAAAAAAAAAAATGCTTAGAATGTTGATTCGATGGCAACTTGGGTTGCCCCACACAGCAGAGAAAGGACATGGAGAGGTGGCATAAATGACAATTGCTGCTCGTGAATTCATTGGGAAAAACATTTTTTCCCTATAAATGTGCCACGCTGAAATTGTTGTGTTTGTTGTCATTTAGAATTTATCAAGACGCACAGTTGAGCCTCACCAAAGACATCACATCAGACCCTCCCGGCAGTACGATTGTGGATTCCAAACGAGCAGACCAAGCCAAAAACCTTCTGGACATAACCCGAGATGACTTGGTTTTCTACGTGGGAGGCTACCCTTCCAACTTCACTGTGAGATCATGGCAACATACGTCTCCAATAAGGATGCCACATTCCCAAACACAGTGTAAACTGGAATGATTTTTTTTCTTTTCCAACTGTCGTTCCTCTCCAGCCGCCGGTGGCTCTCAACTATCCCATGTACAAAGGCTGCATTGAGATGGCCTACTTGAACCACAAGGTTGCCAGCCTGTATAATTTCAAACACAAAGAAAACATCAATGTAGAGACCCCATGCAAGAGGTTGGTCCCATTTTGGGTCATTTTTTAAATACTGGAAAAAAATGATTTCCAGGTAGCAATGAGTGATTGTTTGTTTTTGTGATTGCTGTCTTGTACGCAGGTATGCATCGCCTTTGGGATTTTTCTTCCAAGGCACTGGTTACGGGCGCGTGAATATCGAAAGGCAGGCATTATTCTACCGTGTCGACATATCCATCCTGACACATGCAGAAAACGGACTGCTCTTTTATATAGGCAGTGAAGTAAGTTATTCTTGGTAACATCATGAAACGTGCTCCATTGAAATCCTTTGAGGGTCAAGCAAAACTAAAAGGCAACATTTTTGGGCCATTTCTTTTACTTATTTATTGTTATGTGTAGGTAAAAGGTCGGGTTGTCCACGGTGGACAACCCGACCTTTTTATGAGACACTTTTTATAAGATAATTAGAACAAAATCAGTGAACGAAATACACATAGTAACGAGACAACAAGAGACACCTGGACAGGACACAAGTGGTTGGGGAGCTGATTGGATAACACAAGGCAACAGGAAAACGAGCACAAGAGGACATGATAAAACTTGATGAGACATTGACGGACAAGGAAAACGTGAACAAAAAAAAACCCAAACCAAAACCCAGATCCTAACACTGACAACAATTGCAAATCATCTTGTTGTCTAAACACTACACACAATTCTCAGTTATTGCACACACCTCTCATGTAAAAGCCCAACGCTTCAACCGACAATACACTCTGCAGTCAATTGGACATTAACTTGTTGTCAAAAGACTACATTCAATGTTCTGTTGTTACACACACTTCTCATGTGACATCTCAGTGATATCAACCTACAACACACAAGTGTTCAAAACTCAACACATTCAGATCTGCTGAGCAATTAGCAATCAGGACTGCCGCATATAAGTGTCTTGAGCCTGTGTTTGGTGAATGGAGAACCTTGAAGAGAGCAACATGGGAAGGAGAAGTAGAGAGAGGAGGACAGAGTCTTCTCTGTTCTTCTCTTGCTCCTCCTGTCCTGCTCCTGCAGGAGCATGACAGAGGACCAGGGGGAGCAGGAGAAGGACAGAGAGGAGCGTGAGGAGGACAGAGAAGAGGAGTAGTAAGAAGACGGAGAACTATTATATCCAATGAGATTTGGGTCACTGTTATAGACCATGTGCTGAACCTTGGTTTGCGCATGAGGGAGGCTGGCTTGAGGGTCTTGCTGCTGGACTTCCTTGATGACTTCCACAAACAACTTGTTCCACCAGATCACATTGATGATCCATAAAGATTTACTGAAATTATGTTCTCATCTGGTACAATGTGACTTTCCACCGGTCTCTGCTTGTACATCAGTGGTTCCAGGACCACCTACATATAGTGTTATTCCTCCCGCCATACTCTCCATTCCTCCACCCCATAGAGGAGTTCTTTTCTGCTTGGAAGTGGAAGGTGTGGAAGCGAGGACTTACATTAGCATTAGCTACCCACGGTCAAGAGCAATTCGCTTGATGATGCTATTTCTGCTGAATCACGTTCATGTCAAATTTTTCCTCTTCATCAACATGGCTAAAAGGGTTTTTGAAACTGTCTATGAGGAAAGACACAACTTCAGAACATTATGGTGTTAAAAATTTGAAGGAAGACATATCAATAAAATCGTACTCCAAAAAGATGATTTATTACTTATTTTATCAGTTATATTTGATATTTAAGTTGGTATTCGAGTGAGAGATGAGAGAAAAAGGCTATTTTGGAGAATAATTAGGAATCAGCTATAGTTGCATTTACTGAACATTTTCATATTTTGTGCACTGCTTATTGGAAATTTCATGGAATGATCTTTAAACCGCTGCTCCTCGCCAAAGGATAATTACTTCACTGTGACAATGGAGAAGGGTGTCGTCCACCTGCATAGCAACTTGCTGTCAGAACCAGCCACAAATAACTTGAAAACATTCCCGGTAAGTCAAAGCTCAGCTACTTGATCTCACTGTGATTTTAATAGCTCGTCATTTTCTTTGTGATTTATTTATTTTTCCTCCCCAGACACGTGACTGGGTGAACATCGTCATCATTATAAGCAAGGGGAAGTTTGCAGTCCACATAGCCAATAAGGAAGTGGCTAAGGCCCAAGCCCAGTTTACCGCCGCTGAATTCAAAGAGTATTATATTGGCGGCGCACCCCTCGAAATGAGGGAAAAGTATGCACATCTGAGTTATGCTCCACCTAAGAGAGCTTGGCATCAAACTAACTCGGCTGTCTGCTAACAGGCACAACATCACCATGCAACCCTTCAAAGGCTGCTTGAACAGCGTGAAGCTCGACCAAAACTTTAAACTCATTGACGAGGAAGTGGGCATCAGCAGAGGTTGTCCCAAAGAGTCCCTGGTAAGTCACGATTGATTGAGAATGGCTATAAGAATCAGCCGTTCTTTATTAAAGACAGATTCGTTTACAGTTTGCATTCAGATCAATTTGTACATTTATTCTTTAACTATACAGTCAGAATAAATGAATTTTGAAACCAGCTGTTTTACTCGATTTGGACTGATTTTGCAAGGCCCACAGAATATTATGTTTTAATGCTATAAAAACATGGAACCTCCCAAATGAAAGTGTCTTCATCAGGATTTTTTTTTAAATTTCTGTTTCCATTTTGCAGCAATTAGCATTAGAATATAGCTTCATAAGTTTCCTCATTATTCACAAACCTGTTGAAAACTGGGAAAAAGAGCTTGTTGCAACAAAACCCTGGCTGATCTCTTATACTCTGCTGCCAACTGCTGACCGTTTTTATGTAATAGCTACCATTGCTTTAAGCAACCTCTTCAGGTCAGAAGCTGCATCAAAGCCTTCTGTAGGCTCTTAGCTGTCTAGCATATATATATATATATATATATATATATATATATATATATATATATATATTAGGGGTGTGAATTGCCTAGTACCTGACGATTCGATTCGTATCACGATTCACAGGTCACGATTCGATTCGATACCGATTAATCCCGATACGAATTTATAAGGCGATTGTTGCGATTTTTTTTCATTCAAATTTAGAAAATACTAATCAGTAAGCTTGTAGAGTGTAAGATTTATATGAAAATGTATTATTTATTTATCTGAAATTTCAGTCTTATAGAGGTTGTAATCTGTTTCATGTTTGAACAGCATTAAAATAAAATATTAAGGCTTAATGTTCCGTTCATATAACATTCTTCCATGCTCAAGGTGTGAATCCTAAAAAAAAAAAAAAAAAAAAAAAAAAAAAAAAAAAAGATTCTGCCGATTATTGAATCGATTCGAGAATCGCGCGATGTAGTATCGCGATATATCGCCGAATCGATTTTTTTTAACACCCCTAATATATGTATATATATATATATATATATATATATATATATATATATATATATATATATATATATAAACATAAATGTATAAATACATTGTGGGGAGTGAAGGACAAAGTATTAAAAAATATATATATGTTTTGGGGTTTGAATTTAGTTAATGTTGCCTGATTGATTGATTGATTGATTGGGTGGGTTTATTGAACATATAAATATAAACACATCACAAGTATAAAATAGAAGTAGTAGCTAAAAAAAGAAAAAGAAAAGAAATAGAAATTGTCAATAGTATTATAATTTACATGTTCAAAAGGAGTTGGAAGAAGTTCAAAAACTTATCTAGTCCTACTTCCTTATGTTATGATTATGTTTCTCAATAAAAGTGTCAAGTTTATGATTTTTGAAATCTTTGGAAGTAATGATATTTAGATAACCGGCAGATAACCGATATTTGAAGCCGATATTCATTTGCAGTAAAAGTTAAAATGTTGGCACCAATTTTTTGAATAATGCAAACCCTAACCGTTCTTTACAATGGATTCTCACACTGCACTTTTCATTTTACATCCTTCTATCTGCAATAAGACGTTGGTGGCGGGGGGAGTTAAATGTGGGGGCCAATGTGACATTACCTTTTATAGCATTTGGGATACTTGTAGTTTTATTCTATAAATGTTATATTTTTATATTTTGAAGTAATAGGAGGAACCCTGTCATTCAAAATGTGCATCAGCTGTGGCATTACTTATTACTACAGCAAAAATAAATAAAAAAATTCCATGAGAAAAACTATTCATCCCTGAACACCATACAGTTCTTGTCGACCTTATTATGATTATTGTTATTGTTACCATATAGACAGTTTTGATAAGCTGAGGATCTTAAATCGAGAACAGCAATATCATGCTACTCCTCTCTACAAGAGAACTGTCAAAAGACACTTCATCATGTAGTTTACTGCCATTTAGGATGCACCAATCAACGCAGAAAAAGGTCGAGTAAAATAACTTGGTTATAATAATAGTAAGAATAACTTGGTTAAACAGACATTTTTGCGGTGGACCGCTGCCAGTTTCTGCTGTTTAATGTGTTTTACACACGTGTGTGTATATGGGCACACTATTCTCTCACTACTGTACTGTACTGTATCACTTCATGGCACATGTACTTGTCTAAGTAATAACTGGGCTGCAACATTGCTAATTCACATTAACAAGCACTATCTTAGCTGTCCACATGAATAGTTACTAACACACGAGAAAGTTATACAACACACCAAACATGAGCTCATTATTCAAAGTATGAGGCACGTAACGAAATTACATCACTGAACATTAATTGCAGCCGACTACGGCCGTAGATGTTACATATTAGTGGCATCCATTGAGAGCATAATGTCCCAACTCACAGCAGACATGACGTGAAAAGAGAGACAAAACGAGCAAATAAGCACACTATACTTTAGTGCACTTCTCTACTAATGCCAAACATACGGAAGAGAACACGTTCGTGTAGTTAAACGGTGTTTGAGACACTTAATTTGTTACGGAGCGGACTTTAACGAGGTGCACAACGAGCTGTCAATCAAATCGACGTTGAAGCTTAAGGCACACAATGGCAAACCAGTGCGACAAATAAACACAATATAAAGTAACTAAACGCTATTTCGTGTCACTGTGGCATCTCACTGCATAATAACCGCTATGCAACAAGTAGTGGACGTGACCCAGAATGCAATGTGTGCGTCACAAGTGGTAAATATAATGACATTACTCTACTCTTAACATGGAACTAGACAATATAATAATGACAACTGTTAATATTTGGAACCTTTCTAACAAACATTATTTACTTAATTAAGTGAAAATGTGTGTGATTCCCTCCCCGAGTAGTTCAAGTAGCGAATTAGCTACTGGGTGTTAGCCTACATGCTAAGCTGAACACACCACTGTTAGCTAGCGGGGATTCAATGCAAGGCAATGCAGCTCCATTCATATAGTGCATTTAATACACAACATAATTCAATGTGTTTAGCTTATCATGGTGAAACGATCGGCGGAGTCTCTTCTCTTTTAACTTACCTTCGAAGCATGTGTCTCGCGTTGTGTCTGTGGGTGCGTGTGTGACCGGCTACTGTGATACACGGCATACACTACTGATTGGTTCTGGCTCTTGCACGGCTAACCAATCAAATGCTGCTATGGGCGTTACATTGCTGGAGTTGGACTCCATAACAGACAGAGACGCTCTGGGCTGCATTCGAAGCGAAAAGACGGAGTTTTAAATGGATCGCTCATATCGGCCGTCAGATTAATAAAACAGACCGATACCGATATGTACCAATATGTCAAATATCGGCCCCGATTATCGGCCCGGCCGATTATCGGTCTATCTCTAATGATATTGGTCTGTTGTTAGTAAATAAGATGTTTCTCTCCACTTTTATAAATCGGGATAACTTTAGCAATTTTCATTTTAGTTGGGAAAATACCAGTTTTAAAGGATAACTTACAGACATGGGTAAAAGGTTGCACTATATATTGTATAATACTTTTTACTAGCGCCATGTCAATATTAAAACCAAGCGATTTTTTATTTTTTTTGTGATTTAACGACATTTAATATTTCACTATCATTTACTGCACTAAGAAACATGGAGGAATTATTCTTAATATATTTATTTATTTCATATCTATTTTCTGGCCCGGGATTTTTTTTTTTAGCTAATCTACCACCAACATTAATAAAATAATCATTGAATTAATTAATAATATCAGTTATTTTATCAATAACAATACTTTTATCCTTTATAAAAATATTCTGTATGTTTTTTTTGTTATTTTATTACGTTGTCTAATATTCTGATAGTGAATTATGTGTGCTTGCTTATCATCGGTCGTGTCCCTGTGCAGACCTCTCGGAAAGCAGAGTTCATGCCGGGAAGCTCCCTGTCTGCGGACCTGCCGGACTTCAGCCTGACCGGCGACGTCTCGGTCTCGCTGGGCTTCAGGAGCACCGATAACGACGGCATCCTCCTGCAGTCGAAAAAAGCGGTCAGTCTTTGTAACCCAGCGATGACGATCGTCATGTTACTTTCAAATCCCTCATTCAAAACTCATTGTTTGATTCCATCCAGGCTAACTTGATTCATCTGGCTTTACAAAATGGCAACGTGGTTGTGTTTTTTGACAAGATGTGGATTTCCAACAAGAAATACAACGATGGCCAGTGGCATTATTTGACTGTGTTCAGAAAAGATGGCAGGTATGAAATGGACACATTAATCCACGCCAATTTGTTGACTGTAACAATAGAAAATAACAAATTATAGAATTGTAAAAAATTGTGACAAACGCAAATTTGTATTTTTTTTTTATTTTTATACAATGCATGGGCTAGCGATCCTCCATACCACTTTTTTTTTTTTTTCAGACCAATGCCAACTCTTGATTTGTCACCGATACCAATATGAAGTACCAACACTACTAGTATTTTTGATACATAGAATTAAAAAAACAAAACCAAAACATGATGACAGATATTTTACGTAAGGTCTATATATCCCAATACAGCATTTTCCTTAGAAATGTATGAAATGAATGGCAATTTATTTTGTATTCTTCTCATTTCTAATTTCCTCATCATAAAATGGCCACAAGAGGGCGCGTGATACTGGTATCAGGCACCATCGCGAGTACCGATACTTTGAAATAAACCTGCGTATCAGTCCGATACGGATACCTGATATTGGTACTCGGCCATCCCTCGCATGCGCATAAGAATTACAGCGACACACGTGTATCATTTGAGTAGCAAGGCAGAAAACAGTAAAGGGTGCATGTTTTGAAAGGGAAAAAAAGAGCCCTATCTGGCAAATAAATATAAATGTAAAAATAAATATGAAACCGTAAGTCCAGAATACATCTTAATGCTGAGTGCTGTGCCACCATTGTCTGAATTTGGAACTCTATTTGTATGTATGTGGTCTCTAGAACTATTTGGAAATAAAAGATATAACTAGAAAAAAAAAAAAAAAATTCAGTGTTCCCTCGTCTTCTGCTGGGGTTAGGTTCCAAAAAATACTCGCAATAAATGAAATCCGCAAAGTAATTAGCTTAATGTTTTACATTTATTATAAATGTTTTAAGGCTCTAAAACCCCTCACCACACAGATTATACACTTTTGTCAATGAGGCATTTACATTTTCTCATAATTCTCTCATTAAAACATTCTCAATGTTCAAACTGTCATGTATTTTATAAAATATGTACAGTACTTTAAAAAAATGCACGCAAAATTGCACACAAAAAAAAAATAATCAGTGAGACCGCGAAAAGTGAACTGCGCTATAATTTAATTATAAATATTTGTGCCCATAATAATTATTATTGGGCTCATTGGAATGCTCTGTTCTCAAAAAGAAATAATTAACTGAATTTTCAATAAAGTTTTAAAATGATTGACAGGTGGCATATGACAAGTTGGATGGAACCATAATGGTATGGGGGGGGGGGGTGCTAGTTTTTTAGGACACTAAAATTGAATAGCCTACTGAATATAAAATCTATTTTATGAAGTTGTATTTTTCTGAATTATTTACATGTACTTTAAAAATATGTTGAAAATCTCACGTACTACTATTTGAGAACTGCTGAATTATGCAATAGTTTGAAGAAGTACATGAATCGTGTCTTGAAGTAGCCAATAGAGTTCATGCGGAGATGTCGACCAAATATCCCGAACAATTTGAAAAGGACTACAATTGTAATTCATTTTTGGAATGAGCACTGTCAAAATATTGAGAAAAAAAAAACAAGTAGTTGACACCAAAATTGCTTAGAATTGCCTGGTATTGATAGTTAAAATCTGTTAATAAACCACAAAGTATCTTCCCAAAATAGTTTACAATCATTAAAAAAAAATTACCTTCCCTTTAAAAATAAATAGCTTACAGATGTTTTGATTTTGAAAAAAGGCACCTAAAGTGTGCAGATGCAGTGATGACTGTCCCGAGTACTCTGGTACGACTTAATTACTTCAATAAGAAAAGTGACTCTAGTTAATATCTAACTAATACTTAACCAATGAAAGAAAAGTAGTCCTACTTTTCTGTTAGGCAAGGATTTGGTGCCATCTTGTGGCTTGTTAGGGAAGTTTTTTTCAGTGAATAATGCAACCATCATTTATTTACTATTTAAAATCCATAATATACCTTTAATGACACACCTTTTAGCTAAGCCCTGCAATTGGCTGCCACCTATGGAGGGCCAAAACTGCCAAAATTCAAAATAAATAAATGACTAAATAAATAACTAAATGACCTAAAAGTGAAAATAAAAATGAATATAAAAAAAATATAATTAAAAAATGATATCCAAAAAAATATATAAATGGAAATAAATCTGTTTTTATTTTCACTTTTAGTCACTTTAGTTATTTAGTCATTTATTTATTTAGTCATTTATTTATCTATTTATTTAGTCATTAATTTATTTATTTAGTCATTTATTTCTCTGTTTATTTAGTCATTTATTTATTTATTTATTTATTTAGTCATTTATTTATTTAGTCATTTATTTATTTATTTAATCATTTATTTATTTAATCATTTATTTAGTCATTTATTTATTTTGAATTTGGGCAGTTTTGGTCCTCCACAGGTGCAGCCGGTTCAGGGTGTACCCGCCTACTGCCTGAAGCCAGCTGGGATAGGCTCCAGCACCCCCCACGACCCTTGTGAGGAATAAGCGGTTAAGAAAATGGATGGGTGGATGGACCTTTTAACTAAGCAAGGTTAAAAAGTGTATTGACTGCCCCCTACAGGGCGGCGATGCTCATTGATGACGACGACAGCGGCGTGGAGCTGAACGGAAGCGTCTCCATGCAGGACACAGGTGTCAACGTCAACCTGGGACGAGGGCATTTCAAAGGCTGCATCTCCAACCTCTACACCAGACGGTGATTGTCGTCGGCGAGCCGCGTCCGCTTTGCCCCGATGTGTGATTTTTATTTATTTTTTTTAATTTAATTGTATTTTTTTTAAATGCTGTTCCTCGTTCGGCTCCAAGGCCCGGCCACATGTACAAGCCCGAGGACTTCACCGACTTCAAGTCGTACAGAGACGTCCTGGTGGACGTGTGCACCCCCGACAGTCCATCCAACAGATGATGAATCGTGACCCCAAAAAGGTGAGCGTTGCGCTTGCGTTCTGACGACACCCATTTCTACGATAGACACCACAAATGGAGGATAAGCATTACTTGTGTCTAAATTAAAAATTTTCAACATACTTGATTAAAAACAAGAATCCGCCAGAAAATGCAAAAAAAAAAATTGTCAGATCACAAATAGTTGAGTTTTAAGCCAATATCGGAGGAGGATTCCCCCAAAATGCTCTATGTGAGTAACTGTGAGTGTGCTTATTGTCTATATAGTGATTTACAGCCATTTTAGGCAGTACCCACTGAAAAACCAACATTGTTGCCATGAAGTTCCGCATAATGTGTCAAATTCCCGTTCTACTGGGCCCATCCCGGGTCCTTATTGCTGTAGAATCGTGAGACTTGATTTGTTTGACTGACTTTATTCTGCTGCCTCATTTCCAGAGATGAAGAAGGAGGAGCCTAAAGACCAGCTGTTGAGCGTCTAACCATAAACATTGTGCCACGCTCTTCTCTTTGCTGTCATTCATTAAGAGCAACACGTTGCATGACCCTATGGACCATCTCAACTAGTTAAATAGGAAGTCAAATCCCCAATTTTTTTTGACAATATGTTACATGTAGCCCCACTGGTCTAAATTTGGCATTCTGGTTAATATTGCGTTAGTGGAATATGAGTTAAGCAGCAAAATCCAGCCGTTTTTATGTATCTCAGCGGGCGGCCATTTTGCCATTTGCTGTCGACTGAAGATGACATCATACATTGCTCAGGGCTTTAAAAAAAAAAAAAAAAAAAAAGATATATATATATATATATATATATATTTTTTTTTTTTTTTTTTTTTTAAAGCGCTATATAAATCTGATTTATTATTATTATTATTATTGTTATTATCATCAATGTTGCTCAGGTCTCAGGTAACAGCGAATCACAACTCAGCTTCAGAAGACAGATCAGCTGTGATTGGTTGTTGTCTGAGTCCTGAGCAACTGTGATGTCATCTTCAGTCGACAGCAAGTGGCAAAATGGCCGCCCCCTGAGATGGATCAAAACGGCTGGATTTTGCTTCATAACTCATATTCCACAAACGTAATATTAATCAGAATGTCATGTTTAGGCTAGTGAGGTCACATATCACATATTATTGTCAAGAAATGTTGACTTCGGCTTTAAAAATGTAATATATTCAACACCATGTTTGATCTCTTCAGATGTTTCTCTGCTTAAACGATTCATAAATAACAAGCCTGACTAAAATCATCTCATTGTCTCTTTCTTCCATGTAACACCCAAGCACTCCATCAATGCAGCATCAATCATCATTTGAATCTTGAATACAGTTTGGATATTATTTATTAACTCGAGTCACTGATGGTGTAGTGGTTCACTCATCTGACTTGTGCAGGCAGAATGGGTTCAATTACTGTACCTTGGTGGTGACGTATTATTACTGTAGGATACAATTAAAGTGTATTGCATTTTTTTCCCCACAGTTTGTTAGTCAATTATTGTTGTACTTTTAGTATTTTCAGCAGTCTCAACTCAATTCAGCAATATGAACAAGAGGAATTGATGATGTACTCACCAACCTTTTTGAAACTAATTCAGTCACTGATTCGGTTATTGTTTTCCTAAGTAAAATTAAAGTGGGTGGGGGTGCAGGGGGGCGCTGGGGTGGCGTGGGGACCTGCCGGGCCTTGTTCTGCAGTGTTGGGCTCGGGGCGCGGGTCGGGGGCGCTCCGGGCGTCTGGGTTGGCTCGCCGACCGGGGGGCGTGGGGGGTTGTGTCTTGGTACTGCCGCGTCTTGGGGGATTCTGGGGGGGGGGGGGGGGGCGTGCTCGCTTTTCTGCGCCGTGGTAGTGCTCCCCTCTTTGGTGGCGGTCCTTATGCATGCCAGATCCATCACACCAGCCCCCCTGAAATTCAAACAATTCGCCTCTCCCTCCCACTGCTCGTTGAATCAGTGGGTGCTGGTGTCAGTGGACCTCACTCTGCTTCGTCTATCCTTCTCTCCTTCCTCTCTTTAGTTTTTCCTCTGGTCTCTTGAGATCTTAATTTGTTGGAATTTAGAGGTTTCTGGGGTTGGCGCAAGACTCTGGTTTTGTAACCATGTGGATGGCAGGAGGTGTTTAGTTGGTGCTGGATTTCACTTTGATTTATCTTTCTTTTCTTTGACCTTTCCTCTGGTCTCCTGACCTTCTGAACTTCACGACTCTGGCAAGACTTTGAAGTATCCGGTTAAGGTGAAGGGTAATGGGATTTGTATTAGGTTTTAGGGGAATTAATGAGTACTGTACAAATTTACATGAATTTGCACACAAACACGCACATATGCACAACAACCAAAAAGAGCAATGATGATTTGATGTTGAATCGGTACGACTGCCGAATGAACAATTCTGACCTCTCACTTCAATCCTGACCCACATGGATTGAACTACATAAACTTTACAGATATGATCCGGCTTTTCAGCAACATTTTTTTTAGCCGCCAAATAAGAGCACCTTTTATGTTAATTCTTTTGACATTAAACGTTATGAGGACATCAACATTTTGTGATTCACTGCACACACTCATGCTCCTCTTTTTCTATGAAGTTTTATTTATATATATATATATATATTTATATATTTATTTATTTATTCAGAAAAGATGAAAATCGAACCAAATACTGATCCTGATGATATATTTAAGGCAAAAAAAAAGAAGGTAAAATTATAAGATAAGCCATTTTATAAAGAGGGCGACGATATCCCGTTTTATCCCCCACAACGAATAACGGGGTTACTCACTGTCGTTGTCAATAAATAAATAATATTTCACATTGGTTGGGCTTTGGAATCATTGCAATTAACTTAAACAAAAGAAGAAAGTTTGTTTTGATTGCATACATAAAATGTATAAATCGGTGGCGCAGCTTCCAACCGACACAGCTAGTGACGTCTTCCAAGCAAGACCACGCCCATTTGGTTGACACGTTTAAAAGCTCTACTATGCTTAATCGTTGTACATTTCTTTTTGCACTTCACACTTTGTTCATCCTCCAATGGTTGTGCACCTACAAATCAAACGGGAGAGATAAAAAGATGTGACGTCATTTGATCACGTTTACTTTTCGTCGAATTAACAGCTCACTGCATATGCTTCTGTGGTTGTCCGAATTCCAATGACACTTGAAGGCACCACACTTCCTACACTGTGTGACTGAGTGGAGCACAAACCGGCAGCTGAGTGTCAATGTCGGTTAGCGGCGACTGAAAACGGCGTCTTCACGTTGTCACTGACCGAAAATTGTTTACTGGCAAGGCAGTAGTCGCACAATATCGACATGGACGCGTTTGCTCGGAACTGCGCCACTGGGTGCGATTGTTGTGCCTGTAAGTAAAGTCACAAGAGAGCGCGCGGGCAGCTCTGCTTCCCCGCCGCCTTCCAAGCAGCCTCTCGCGGCCACACTCCGCCTCTCGCCCCCTGGTGTTGTTGGCCGACGTCAATGGCGGCCGCCTTGGAAGACGAAGAAAAGGAGCCGTTCAACGACGCGGAGCTGGCGCTCAAAGGCATCAACATGCTTCTTAATAATGGATTTCAGGAGAGCGACACGCTTTTCAGAGCGTACAGGTGAGTGAGTGAGTGAGTGAGTGAGTGTCTGCCTGCCTGCGTACGTTGTGTTACATGATTTGGTTTACATATGTCTGCTGTCCGTGTTACAGTTGATACAGTTTACATTTATAATTACGTAATGTGTTGCCTTTGTGTGTGTAACAAGTATCTGAAAATGGTTTGTACAGTGGACAGTGAGTTGGTTGGCCGCGAGTAGCACTGAAAATCCGCGAATAATTGAAATCCATTTTAACTGCATTAGGTAAAAATAATAATAATAATAATAATAATAATAATAATAAAATCTTGATGAAGCGGCTATATACACCCCAAAAGCCTTTTCCACATAAATGGGTGTTGAAAATATTTAGAATGGTTTTAATCTGTAAATAGTATATAGTTCTGTACATCTCTGCTGACTGTAACACAAGTGATATGTTGCTTATGTTACATGAAACTGCATTACAGTGTAATCTTCCACTCACGTGCACAACACGAAGACAAACAGGTACACTGTGTTCCAATATGCCTAGCATTTGCATTTTTAGGGTTGGAACACCCATGTAACTAGGGGTGTGGAAAGGTCGTGGAAATCCAAATAAATAGATAGGGTGAGGAGAGGAATCTTCAGAGAGTGCAGGAGTGAATTGTATCAGTTAGTTCCTCTCCCCTCTGCTCGCGAGCCCTGAACTGAGTGTCTTCTCTCCCTTTTGTGTCGTGTTTAATCGATGTCAAACAGGTAACCCTGACAGTTAGCATGTAGAAAACCAGCTTTCTTATTCGTCTTTCTTTCTGAGGTGCAGGCCACTATTGCAGGAAACGCGGTAGATAATTTAATAGGGATTTTGATGGTCATTTTGATGAATATTGGCATTGGCCTTTTTTCAAAATCTGATGGTCAATAAAAGGTAAAGCTAAAACCATTTTAATCTCACGGAAGTATTTATTTAAATTTTCAGTTAACATTATAAGAGATGCTGCTGACCCTGGGAACCTTCTGACTCTTTTGTTTTTGTTCAACATTAAAACAAAGAAATGTGTTTCCAGTTTCCATTGAACTTTTTAAGACGTACTGAATTATTTTATTTTATTTTTTTGTGAAATTTAAAATGATGTATATTGTTGTCTAAGCATAAAAGAAAACTACGTTTTTGAAAAGTCTGAAAAATTGTTCAACAAGCATCAATGCTTTAAGACATTACAACAAAGACAAGATTGGTATTTGTATTTAAAAAAAAAAAAAAAGAATGACAGCAGTATCCCCCCCTTTTTACTGAAAATGAATATCGGTTTCAAATATCTGTTGGCCTCCTTAACTACTAATCATTGGCATCGGTATAGGCCCTGGAAAAAAAATATCGGCCTATTTTAGAGTTCTGGTTATTTTTTATCATTAAAGTTAAAACAAATGAGTTAATAATTGCTCTGGATTTTTTACGTAATGACCTGATATGTTTCTCCGAGTCACTTCAGCAGTTGTAATTGGTCCTCTTATAGTATGGATGGATTATTTGGTGGGCGGCTGTGCTGATGTGTCGCAAAAGGCACACACAGCCTCTCCGCCCCGCGGATGCTTGAATGTCACTCCTCTCTCTAATTGCGCTGCACACTTGGGGGGCGTCCTGCTTTTGAAGAACTTTAATATGCAGCGCCTGTATTAACCGGCTTGTTGCTCAGCTGCCAGTTGTGTTGCATCAGGAGGGAGAAGATAGTGATAGTGATAGTATGGGATGGATAACGATAAAAATTATGACTATTCTAAATAATGTATATGACTGATGCGTTATAGTAATGGGTCGATGGGGACGGGTCTCGAATAAGCTTCGGCTTCTACCCGTCAGCCCTTCTTTCGGATGTCAATGTTGCAAATGATGTGATGTGATTGATGTAAGCTGTAATGTGTCCGAAAGGAAAAAATGAATAAACAAACAAACAAACAATATTAGGCACGCAACCACTGATTTAAACAAAACAAAACAAAACAAAAAAAAAAGCCCGTTAATTCACTCTTTGAGAACAATTTTCTTAGAGATAGACCGAAATGTTTTTTTCAGGGCCGATACAGATTATTAGTAGTCAAGGACGCCGATAACCGATATTTGGAGCCGATAATCATTTTTACTAAAAGGGAAAATGTCAAAGTTTATGAAAAAATACAAAATCTTTGTATTTTTTTATTTTCATTTTTTATTTTTTATTATTATTTAAAGCACATGTTTTTTGAGCAACTTTTGGGTTCATAATATATTGGAGTTAAAAAAAAATCTTAGTCAATAGACATCTTTGTTTTAAAAATCTAACAAAAAGTTCCGGGATCTCCCACATGTTTTCAAAAGTTAAATACAAACTTAAACAATTGTTTTCTACAATAAATCAAATATTAAAAAATTTCAGAAGTATTAAAATTTAGCTTATCTTGTTTTAATTTAAAAAAAACAAAAACAAAAAAAAAACAGAAGGTGCAGAGAGTTCCCAGGGTCAGCAGCATCTCTGAAAATTTAAATTTAAAGAAAAATTTACAAACAAAATTTAAATTAGTTTCCTGAAGTTGACACTTTTTTTTTTTTTTTTAATGGCTCTATTATTGGCTATATGATTCTTCAAAATGGCCAATGCCGATATTTGTCAAAATGGTGAATATTGCCGCCGATAATTGGCCCGGCTGATAATCGGTCTATCCCTACAATTTTTCATATAACTGATACATTTTGATGATGTTTGAATGTAATTATGTTGTAAAAAAAAAAAAAAAAAACGAACGATTGTTGCTGATTCTCAAAGAGCTAATGTATCAGCCGACCGATTCATTGTTAGGGATAAGTACAATTAAGATGCAAATTTCAGGCGCATCTGAAATGATGTTTCATATGCGTCTCGTTCTGTGACGTGCTGACGTGTGTGCTCTCATCCACCACAGGAACCACAGTCCCCTCATGAGCTTCGGTGCCAGTTTCGTCAGTTTCCTGGTGAGTCGACGTACTTCGTGCATTCTCTGAGGTCGATCGGGATCACGGGACGACCACCATTTATTTGGATTTCATGTTACTCGCAGGACATGTTGTTGTTCTCTTCTCGTTGCGGCTACTTCTTCCCTTAAGAATGTGAAGAATGATTTTGAAATGCTGACGTCGCTAGCACATTTGGACTATGAAGCAATGAATTACAATAATTGGCTTTTGCAGACGCCATAGCCACCATGCTGGTTGTAGTAATGATGCCTTGTATCAGTGATTCATTCTGGTGCGATGTCTGCTCATTTCCGCCTTTTGACTTCATTGCGCAGAACGCCGTGATGACGTTTGAAGAGGAGAAGATGCAGCAGGCGTCCGAGGACCTCAAAGCGACTGAGAGGTTGTGCGAGAGCGAAAACGCCGGCGTCATCCAAACCCTCAAAAACAAGATGAAGCGCTCGGTGAGGCAGGACTTTTCAAATGAAAAAGTTTATTTTTTTTCTCCTCAATTTCACAGTGGCACGCTTTTGACAACCTAGCCAAAGGATTCAATATTAACAGATTACAACATTTGACAAAGTTAATAACATTCAAATTTGAAGCATTTCCTTCCCCACCAAAAATTGGCAGATTTTTCTTTTTATTGTGAAGTTACATAAATACTGAAGGACAAACAAATTATTTTAAAATGGTTAAATGTTCTCCCTGAATTTGATGTTTTTATTGTCTGAAGTGTTAAGGGTCCAAAAAATAGGTTTTTCTTTTTTTTTTTTTTTTCAAAAACTTTTTTTATTTGCCATACGTATCTATGACAACATAAAATAAAATAAAAACTGTACAACTCTCTATAAAACAACACAAAACAGCCTCCAATCACATTAAAATATAAACATAAAGCCTTTTCAAACAGAAATGAATTTTGTACCCACACAGTCAAATGTATATAGTAAAAAAAATAACACAATATACACATATATAAATAAAATTACACACAGAAAAGGACCTCCAGAAGAAAAGGGGCGGGGAAGTAAATAAAATAAACTAGTCTTTCACAGAAGGAAAGTCTATTTGTGTAGCCAGTTGTTGTAGTGGTCGCCACGTTTTTGTAAATTTATCAGAGGAGCCCCGTAGTACCATCCTAATTTTCTCAAGTTTTAAAAAATAGAGGACATCCCTAAACCAGTGAATAAAAGCAGGTGGTCGGAGGTTATTCTTCATTTTTTGTTTTAAAGAGACGCTTGACTCATTGAGCTATTTTCAGCAGTAAAAAGTTTTGTCATTTGTACAGAATAAATTTGATAAATTCATTATTTTTCATGTACAATTAATACCTTGAAAAACATAACATCAAACATAAAAGCATCACCTGCTGAGGAAGTAAGTAACGACCAATCATCAAAACCCCAAAAATAGGTGAGCCATGATAGGTCGTTACCTACTTCCTCAGCACAGGTGATATCATCTTCAGTCGGCAAGTGGAAAAATTAGTTATTAAGGCAGAAAGACGTTCAAAGATACAACAACTGAAGACAGCTGCAGTAAAGGCAAAGGAGGAAAGCCAGCGTTTGGTGATTTCAATGTGTTCCAGACTTCATACAGTCATTGCCTGCGAAGGATTCTCAACAAAATATTGAAAAGTACCATTTTACTTTACGTTATGTTTATGTGTCCAATTAGTTTTGAGCCCCTGGAATAAGGAGCATTTGCATAAAAATAGCTACAATTCCTACATGCTTAATCATTTATTTCTGTTCAGCCTCTTGAAATTCCATTGTAGTTGTTTCCGTTTAAATCCAATGAAAATTTTGTCACTGTCCAAATATTTCTGGGCCTAACTGTACTTTTTTTTTTTTTTTTTCCCCCCTAATGATAGAAGAGACTCTAATCGTTCTTTTGGTAGGTTCCCTGTTTTTATAGCATTCAGAGTATTCTGTGGGCCTTGCAAAATTTGTCAAAATCCAGTCAAACAGCCGTGAGCAAAGGGGATTGCTTCAGTGAAAATGGCTGCCAGTGAATGAGATAATATTAAGAGCAAACAAAAATGAATCTTAAGCTTTCCCAGTGATCTTGTGCGTTTGCTGTTGTTGTTTGAAAAGTTACTCCATGTGCGTGCAGGCGGACTCTCGGAGGTCGGGGGTGGCCGCCATGGAACGACTCCAACGGCAGATCATCATCGCCGACTGCCAGGTTTACCTCGCCGTGCTCGCTTTCACCAAACAAGAACTCTCAGGTAAATTGGGGGGGAAAGAAATTAGAGACTGTTTATATTATAGCCAAGTAATATTTTGTGACATGTACAGCGTACATCAAGGGCGGTTGGATCCTCCGCAAAGCCTGGAAAGTTTACAACAAATGTTACGGTGACATCACGCAGCAGCAGGACCGCGGCGGCGGCAGCAGCAGCAGCAGTAGGAGGAGGAAGAAGGCGTCCGAGCATCAGGCATCGTCGTCGCCGTCCTCCATCGGGTCCGAACGCCCGTCCTCCGCCGCGTCCAGCCCTTCCCAGCGGCTTGACGCCATCGGCGCCGAAGACCTGGACCGGCTGAAAGGTTCGGTCAGCTTCGGTTACGGCCTCTTCCACCTGTGCACCTCCATGGTGCCGCCGCACCTCCTCAAGATCGTCAACCTGCTGGGCTTCCCCGGCGACCGTCTCCAGGGACTGTCGGCGCTCGCCTACGCCAGCGAGAGTAAAGACATGAAGGCCCCCCTAGCTACGTGAGTATGTGAGTGACTATGTTGTGCATCTGATCTGGGTTTAAACAGTCAGCATTGGCATACAACGGGCTGGGTGATAGGACAGCAAAAATGATCTGAGATGGAACCCAGTGGCAGCAAATACAATAAAAACAACAGAGGCGCCAGAATTGAACCCTTTGTCCGACCACTTTATTTTTTTTTACCTAACTAGAGTTGGGGGGGGGATCAGATAAGTCGATTTAAAATTGTTTGGGCTGCCAAGTTTTATACTTTTTTTATTTTTATTTATTTATTTATTTTTTCTTCAGTGGCCGCTGAATTCTGACCTTTATTTCTTCTGTTAGTGCTGAATGGCAGATGATATTTGTCAGCTTACTGTCTTAGTACTTAGTTGAGGGGTTATTAAAGACAATCCAGCACATTGACAATAAAGACAATACAGCACATCCAAAATATCGCCTGCCACTCGGTTTGAGGTGTTCATCACTTAACCAGTAGAGGGCAGTCATGCACTAAATGTGCCTTAGATTAGAAGAAGACAGAACGTTAGTGACCTTATGTAGCTAACAGCTAGCTCTACCCATGTTCACTCGTGGAATAATGTTGAAGCATCATCTGTAAGTGACTTTTAAGACACTATTACATGTGTAGTTTTGACATAATGACGTATGTGTGAACTAAATGGGAGTTAATATTTGTTTACCTTATACTAGTGTGCTAATGCTAATCGTGATAGCTGCTAATCGTTTAAGAAAGGCTAATTTTGTTTGTGTTTAAAAATGCATTATGTATAGATACTAATAAATTCTGAGTACTTGTATCTACTAAACCTTAGTGGGTTAACAAAAAAAAAATGGAGGGGGTGGGCAATTCAATTTTTTTATTCAATTAAAAAAAAAAACTTTAAATTGTCACTAAGAACTTGTCAACCTTAGTAAAATGTTTTCATCACTCTTCTGACCAAACATCGACTTAAAACTAGTTGAACAGTACATTTTCCATGGCCTGAGGGATTCTGTATCGTTTTAACTGGCACTAAGCAACTTTGAAAAGGATGACAGGAATACTGCTACACAAATAAAAAACTATAAATGTGCTGACTGCTTTGTGGCATACGTCACTCCCCCCTTTCCCATTCGTTACAAAGACGGAAGTCAATTTGAATGCCGACGCAGGATTACTGCTTTCCTGGCAGAAGCTGCAAAACAATTGAAAAGTTTTTTCTGAGGAGACAAAAAAGAAAAAGGGAAGCTACCTGGATAAATCAAGGATCAACACTGGCCGGGCTTTCACTCGCTGGCGTGAGTTTAAAAACGACGCAATGCGCTTGTCCTCATGGGAACTGTGGTCTTCCTTCAGGCATAACATTATCGCTTTTGTCCATATGGTGCTGGCTTAATCAACATGAATTGAAAGTTCGTTTGTGTTGCTTTAAAGGAGATGTAGACTATTTCTATTATATATGTCCAGCCTTGATGGAGGTCTGTGCAACTGACTTACTTTCTGTTTGCCTCTCCAGTCCTGCATAAACGTTCTGGTGTTATTTTTGCCGTCAATCTGTATTCTTGCGCGTCCTGCGACAGCTTGGCCCTCTTGTGGTACCACACGGTAGTGCAGCCCTTCTTCGCCCTGGACGACAGCGAGACCCACTCGGGCCTGGCGGAGGCAAAAGCCATCCTTCGGCAGAGAGAGGCCACCTACCCCAACTCGTCGCTCTTCATGTTCTTCAAGGGCAGAGTGCAGCGTCTTGAGGTAGGCGCCTACGGGATCTGTCTCCACACGCGCTGAAAACGCAACGTTGTTTCCTAAACAGCTCACGCAACTTCCTGTGTGTGCGTAGAGCCAAATGAGCGCCGCCTTAACGTCCTTCAAAGACGCCTTACAGCTGGCTTCACAGCAGAGGGAGATCCAGCATGTGTGTCTGTATGAAATTGGTAAGCTTTCGCCGCTCACGTTAAACATCTGTTCGTGAAAGAAACCTCCGCAGTAGTCACACCTACAACTTGAATCTGACGAACAAAATTAAACATTGACAATCAGACATTTCTTTTGAATTGTGGTTTGACAGACCAAAATGACAGAATCCATAGAACAGATTTAAAAAAAAATGGTGGAATTGGTGAACCCTGCTCTAATGCAGCTTCATGTTCTTCTGATTACAGTTGCAGCCATTATTCAGAAATTTAAGATCCAACGGATTGTAGCCAATCTCAGTAATACGGGTCATGAAAAAACATTAAAAGTCATTTAATAGGTTTTGCTCAAATTAAGGCCTTAAATAAATGGAATTAAAAACATGGAATGCAATGTCTACAGGCATTAAAGATGTAAATAAAGTTGATGTAAAAACATTGTCATTCATGCTTTATTTCATGTGCAACGTTGTGCAAAGGAGTCACTAACACAATTGTACTGTATTGCAATGTACTGTCCAACATGAAACACCAATGCCACCTAGTGGTAGAAAAATTACCGCAGCACAATAAATGACTCTTTCACACTCCTTTTAACTGTTGTTTAGTATGACTCCTTAACTTCAAATAGCTATGAATTACTTACTATAAAATTACTATATCAATGAACTCAAACTTAACTCAACTTTATTTATAAAGCACTTTAAGAACAGGCATTGCTGTATACAAAGTGCTGTACATGAAACATAAATCGGTTGTGCAGTAAAGAACAAAGCACAGAGCACGAACAAAGGAAACATTTTGAAGTGCGTACATTTTACATCAGTAAATTAATAAGAAGTAGGCGAGTGAATACATAAATAAATGCATAGATAAATAGAAGTAGATTAAACATCAAATTCATACACACCACAAAACACCAAAAACAAGATAAAATGATACAAACACATTTGTATTTGTCCACTTTTATGTTAATGAGCATGAAAAACTTGGAAAAAGTATTTTATTGTACATTCAGAAGAGAGATTCATTTGGGAATAATGGCGAGTTAACTATGGAAATCATGCAATCGTGATTTTAAAACTGTAATCAACTGACAGACCTAATATATAAACAGCCTGCCGTCGCTGCTGTATGAAATACACTTATGGCCATTCTATTTTGTTTTTATTTATTTTTTTAACATTTTTGGAATGTCCTGCATTCAGTTTCATCCCTAAAACATACAAATGTAACATAAATAAATAAATAAATAAATAAAATGAACATAAGTGTTTTTCACATAGCAGGGATGATATGCACATGTATGTATGTATATGCAGTACAACGTGGGCATTAAATTATTTTTAAAGTTGCATTAAAAAGCAGAAACCCTGCAATAGTACCATTTGATCCTTGTGTGTTTTCTAGGGTGGTGCAACATGATCGAGCTGAACTACACGGAGGCTTTCAAGGCTTTTGAGCGTCTGAAGAACGAGTCTCGCTGGTCCCAGTGCTATTACGCATATTTGACTGCAGGTGCTCACCCCGCTGACATCCTCCACGCTGTTTGCTTTGGCTCCAGAATCCATGCTTGGGTGTGTGTTGTTCTTGCAGTTTGTCAAGGAGCCATGGGCGACCTGCAGGGAGCCTTGGGAGTTTTCAAAGATGTCCAAAAACTCTTCAAACGCAAGAACAATCAAATCGAGCTCTTCTCCATGAAGAGGGTGCGTTTGACAGTACTTTTGGTGTTTGTTTTATGACAGAAAAATGCAGCAAAATGTGTTGATGATGCGACAGGCTGAGAAGTTGAAGATCCCCAGTCTGTCCAGAGAACTGTGCATCCTCTCCATCATTGAGATCCTTTATCTGTGGAAAGCCCTCTGCAACTGCTCCACCAGCAAATTACACGCCATGATGCAAGGTAGGCAGGCATCTTCTCTTCTCTTTGATATTTCAAAAGGAAACGTTTGTGTGTCTTTTTGCAGTCCTTCAGGGCATTGACGACGCCTCTTGCGCAGGGCTGAAAAACCTGCTTTTGGGCACCGTGAGCAAATGCCTCCACAACGCTAAAGATGCCGTTCAGGTATGATGATAACGATAAGAACGAGAATCTGAAGCGAGAGCTGGCGACTTGACCCGTCGTGTTTTGCAGTATTTCAACGTGGCCTTGAGCGATGAGATGGGCCTGCTGAGCAACTCGTACGTTCAGCCGTACGCCTGCTACGAACTGGGCTGCATGCTCCTCAGCGACTCAGAGGTAAGACGGGAAACCGTTGCTGATGGTAACATTTTCATAGTTTATTTAGAAAGTTAAAGAATAGAATTGATAGCACCTCTAATTAATTAATTATATTATTAACTCATTTACTACGAAAAACGTATAAATACGTTATAATTTAAATATTACCATGCTCCCAAAGACGTATTTATACGTTTTTTTGTTTTGTTTTGTTTTTGTTTTTTAAATGCTAGAGCATACTGAAGGCTTTGATGCAGCCTCCGAACTAAAGAGAATGCTTGACGCAATGGGAGTTATTACAAAAACGGCCAACAGGTGGCAGCAGAGTATAAGAGATCAATCAGGGCCATGTTTCAAAAAGCTCTTTCCCCCAGTGTTTTAAACAGATTTATGAATAATGATGAAACTTACATATATTCTAACGCTAATTGCTGCAAAACAGAAACAGAAATGTTTTTTTTATTTTTTCTCTTGATAAAAAAAGAAACTCTAATCTTTCTTTTTGGAGGTTCCATTTTTTTATAGCAATAGAACACAATATTCTGTGAGCCTTGCAAAATCAGTCAAAATCCAATAAAACACCCGGAGCGAAGGGATTCGCTTCAGGGAAAATGGCTGCAAGTGAATGAGTTAATAGAGTCCCATCACAATATTGTCAGATCATATCTGGAATTTTTGTTTACAGCAGTATTGATCATCATAATTAGGGCTGTGCAATTAATCAAAATTCAATTACAATTTCAATTATTACATTCCACAATTACATCGTAAAAAAAAAAAGTTTATTAATACTAATTTTGAGTTGTTTAAATTTATACATTTTTAAATTTTTAAAAATAAATAATTAAATGAATTTTGTTTCTTGCATAACTATAGTGTTTTTAAGAATGTTGTCTTAATATTTTTTACGTTTAAACATTTTCTTGCTTTGTACCAAATAAATGATCATCCTAATCGTGATTTCAGTTATTACCAAAATCATTGGATATTTTCTTCATAATCGAGCAGCCCTAGTCATGATATGGTGTGAGGTACTCAACATCTATTTCCCGTCAATGACACTGTCTTGTTTTGTTCCCCTTCAGTCTGCATCCAAAGGCCACATGTTGATGCTTCAGGCCAAGGTACAACTGTGTAGTAGCGAAGCAGGGGATGGACGCATGTGCTGTTTGTTTTGAAGGCCATTTTGTGTTTTTGCAGGAGGACTATGCGGGTTATGACTTTGAGAACAGACTTCACGTGCGGATCCATTCGGCTCTTGCCTACAAGCAAGCTGCAGCTCGACCTTGAAGCGAGTGGAGTGATAGGAAAAAAAAGCCAACCGGAAAATCATCAGAACATTTTGGGCACAAACATTTTAAGTATTTATGTTTCGGTGGTGTCATTTTTTTAAAAACGGATTCTGTAGTTTGTATGGAAAAAGGTTTACTGACCTTTGCAATACACTGCACATTTTTCCTCCATGTGGAAATATTTTGCACATATTTCTTAGAGAACTTTTTATGATTCACATGCTCAATGGTACTATTTGCTGTCAACTAGATCCCTCTTTCATATTGTATTTTAATTGTATGTTATTAAAAATGATTTTTATAGACAACGTGCTTTGAGGATTTTTATTTTTTCTGGCATCCAAGATTGAGGGCTAAATATGAGACCAAGAAAGACCAACTGGTTCACTATACAAATCTTTATTTCTTTAACAAGAAAAAACAAGCATTTTATTTTAATAGAAATATTATTAAAGAGCAGCTACTCACGATGGGGGGTGTGGAGGTGGTTGCATAGTTAGTGATTCACATGCATTTATTGTATGTATGCATAAATTGCAAGGAATATTTAAACTAACCTAAGTGACTTAAGACCCTTTCACAGTATAACAGCGTATGTGCTGATGTAAAAAACAATGTAATGCACATACTCTACACACATTCCTGACATATATTTTTTATTTTTTTTTATACAGTTCATATTTTCACTGTGACAACCAAACTGCAAAAACCTAAAACTAAGCAAAGCACACAGGGAATTAATTAGCTTCCATTGTCGAACCAAAGGTTAGGGGGATGTATTACATGAAAGTGACTTTAGGGGGAGGGGAAAAAAAAAAAAAAAAAAAAAAAAAGTTAGATTTGTCAAGATTTCTGACTATATTTTTCAAAGTAGCTCCACCCACAGTCATGTTTACAAAGCCTCCCTGCATTTACATGAGACCAAACCACCACCCCAAAACAATGTGGAGAAGTGGATATTGATGTCGTTCTTTGTGCATTTTGACCAAATAATGTCAGAAAATTGCATAATGTGTCCTTTATTATATCAAAAAAATCATTTTTTGTGCTCTATTGTTCACACTGGACCTAATGTACTTGCATCTAAGCATCTATTAACATCATCATCTACTGGCAGTGCCACGCCAAAATCACAAATATGTTGAAAGTTTCAAGGAAGTCCAGAGGGCCCTTTGCGCTTTCTGGTCCTAGTAGATGTCGGGCAGCTGCGTAAACTTTCTGTCCCAGTAACCTTTCAAGTAGAGCCAGTCTTGAGCTTTGTTGTGCGGGTTGGCTCCCTGCTGAAACCATCTGTGGATGGTGAACGACAATGAATCATCAAGACGTATATGCGGCAGCACTGTCCTGATGGGGGCAGTGCAGAGTAGAGCAAACAGAAAGAGGTCAAGACAGGTAGCTGGTCTGAGTGCAGCGCTACTTATAATAGCATGGAAGATAGGGACATCACACTTGTAACATGAGACAAAGTTATTAATGCATATATGCACACACGACCTAATTACCTTGTTTTCCATTCGTCTGTCAACTTCCCACGATTCTTCCGGGCTGCCCTCTGTTTTTCTTCTAGTCGCTTCTTCTCCGCACTCGCCACCTCTGACAATTGCAAATATATGAAATTGGATACTTAAATTAATTCATACACATTATGCTTGACTTGAATTGAGAACAACGCATCTGTCTACATGCTCTTTGGCAATTTGCTGCCTCCACAGGTCAATCTTGGTACTACGACAGACATCTGGTTTGGGGGAGGAGACTTGTGATTTTTAGTGAAGATGTGTGGTGTTTCGCTGTTAGTTTCAATCTGAGTACACCACCTGTTTAAAATAAATAAATAGCACTTGCCCAATTTAACCTCTCTAACATTTGTTGAATATGGGTTGAAAACGGCCACAGTGCTTAAGTGACATGTGTGTACAGTACACACGTTTCCCTTTCTGATGAAGGTCATACCGATATCTCCGTTCTCCATGGCGCGGATGTCCGGTCGGAGACGACTGTCTGTGGCCGGCAGAAGTCCCTCCATCTTCTTGTCCAGCTCGTTCAGTTGCATGGCGAACGTGGAGAAAGCGTAAAACTGGCGAGAAAAAAAAAAGAAGAAAAAAAAGAGAATGGGGAGATGTGTGAGGCAAAAAAAAGATGAGACAAGTTGCTTTTTTTTTCTTTTTTTTTTTAAACTGACCTTGGCCGAGTTGTCGGGACGAGGCGTTATCTTCCAGACCAGCTCGCTTCCCGGGATCACCTGCACCGTCTCGGCGTCAGGCGGCGGCGGAATCTCCTCGGGCTCCTCATCTACGCTGCTCTGAGGTCAGGAAACAGGCACAGACAGCCGCTCAGGCTCAAATCACTAAAACAGATGAAATGAAGAACAAGGAAAAAAAAAAAAAAAAAGGAAATTACTCTTTTGCAGGCCTTCTTCTCTTCTGCATTCTTTTTGTCGGACTTCTTGTGGGCGTCGAAGGTTGCGGGGTCCACCGTGTATAAGCACTCGGTCCATTTGCCGTAGATGGCACAGAGCTTCTTCTTGCTGCAAATATAAATAACATCTTGATTATAAGCATTTGGCAAAATGAAGCATTTGAAAGTTGTTTTGATACAACAACTTCAGACTGTGGATATCGAAGGCAAAATATATAAACAAATAGCAAATAGTGGTGTAAACAGAAATGAGCTGAAACACTATTTGCACGAGGTAAACATAGCTGTCCGTTTCTGCTGTCCTTATTTATTTACTGATGTAAAATGTATTTACTTGTTAAAAAAAACAAACAAACAAACCTGTGTTCGCACTTCAAAATGTTTGCTTTGTTCTTGTTTCCTGCAAAACTGATGTTTGTTTATGTACAGCACTTTGTATACAGCAACGCCTGTTCTTTAAAGCGCTTTATAAATAAAGTTGAATTGAGTTGATATTGAGTACTGATACAAGTAGTACTTTTGATATATAAAATGGTATTTAACAAAATCACGAAAAATTGTGAACAGACCTGCTTTCTGATTTATAGCGCCATCTAATGCAGAGGAGGATTACGCTATGTCAGATTGTTGTGTTTTTTTTGCCGTAAGTATCTGACTGATTTCAGCAGATTCCACGAGTAGCCGATACCTGGTATCAGTACTTGTCCATCCCTAATTTGAATCCAAATTAGTTTCCATTTCCAACTTATTTACAAGCACCTTACAGTATGTTCCAACTAGCGACTGTATGTGTGAACAATTGATAGTAGTATGCTCTAACTTGTTAGCTTGTCTTGTGGTCAAGCATCGCGGCCTTTGGACACAGGAGTAGTGCTGGTGGGTCCATAGGCAGGACCCCTTAACTATATGTTAACTTCCAGCCATTATCTGTCTCGACCCCGGATAAAAACGAGTGACTGTTGCGGCAGGTGTGCTTTTAAGAGTTATTCCAAACTGACTTTGTCTGGTTGTAGTATCACCTTTCCACCAATAGAGGGTCTTAATAGACTGTGAAAAGGTCAGAACTGGTTTAGATCCAGTGGAATGGACGTTTCGGACTGGAAATGTTTGTGGATGATGTAAATGCTGTTGACGAAACCTCGGGGCAAAAATTTGGTGTTTACTTTTTTTTTTTTTTTTTTTTAGGTCAACTTACTTGTGGTTGACTGTTTTTTTCCACCAGCCCTAATTATTCTATTTTACATTTAGTACATAAAAATATGCAATGAATCTGAGTCAACTATGGAAATCATATGATTAAAAATGCTAATAAGAAATCGTAGACATAAACTCCTGCACTGGCCTAGAAAAGAAACCCAAATAATTTCCTTGACAGGAGTAACACGAGTCCGATGCTACCTTTTATCCAGGATGTATCCCTCCACTTTGTGCAGCTCCTTCCCAAAGAGGCCACAAGGTTTGAAAGTCATGCTGCACCGCTCACCGGTCCTGCCACAAAATCACATTCCCGCTCACGTCTCCGCCGTTGTCGTGCGAACGTTTGGCTTCGCGCACACACGGAGCACGGGAGGAGCTGCGGTTACTTGTGATTGACGACCTCCACGCTGCCGTACTGCTCGATCCAAAGCTGACCCACGATGATGTTGTGGACGCAACAGGTGGGGTTTGTCCAGGTGTAGGCTTCATTGTACCTTTGGAGGAGGACACAATTTAGAAGCAGGACCCAATAAAAGGTCAACGCGCACAACTTGACACCCACGTGGGAAGCTCCAATGTGATGACTCCTTTGGGCTCGGCTTCTATGCTCTTGCCCCAAAACTTGATTTTGGGGCAGATGGAGCCGTGGAAGACGAAATCCTCCTTGAGGCCCTCGGCGTGAAAGGCACTGACGGGAGGGTGATGGCTCACTTGCTCGGAAACCCACCTGAAGCCCAAATCATCTCTGGTGGACAGTGAGACAAAAAACTCGGATTGTTTTTATTCTGTATACGAGTTGATTCATCAAGCGAATGAGGGCATCATCGGACCTGATGAGCTCGTACGTCTCGCCCAGTAGCGGGTTGAAGGGCTTGCCAGTCCTCTCCCACTGCGACGCCACAGCTGACACAGCAAACGCTGCAACACACTGCCAACAGACAATGATATTATTAATAATAATAATAATGATAATTTGTATTTGTAATGCACTTTACATTTCAAGAGAAATCTCAAAGTGCTGATGCGTATATATGCTTTTACGATACACATGAATGACACCTACAGGAACCTTAAAGTTGCACAACCTCCCTTTTTTTTTTTTTTTTTTAAATAAAAAATTAGAATCAACCATTAACTATCATTTGCAAATCTTCTTTCCATCCTATAGCTGACTGAAGAGCGTGACTGTGGCCGTCGTGTTACCTTCATCCGTTCGACAGAGTCCGCAGCGGCGTTGGCCCGGTGGATGAGGTCGGTGTGCTCCATATATTCGGTGAGCCGCTGGAGGAAGCTCAGAGGCTCGTTTAATATTACCGGCATGGCGATCTTGGACAGCTCCTGAGAGAAGATGAGATATGAACATGATTAAGCACTTTTAAGGAGCAGTTTTCACAATAATTTCTACATGAATTATAGTGTGTGACGCTTGTGTACATTGCATGCTGAGACCATCCTGTTGGCCTCGCATGGCCCATGTTAAACAGACATAATTAATCCAGACTGGCAAGTCCAACGTGAGTTTCAAAGCTTTTTAGCATTCCAACATCAAAAGGCAACATACGTGCATAACATTTCATCTATTTAATTGTTACAAATAGTTTGGTCTACGAAGTGCTTGCCCACCCAGGTGTGAAATTGAGAGGGGGGGGGGGGTGGGGGGGAAACAAAACTTTTGTGACAAGATTATAAGTTACAAAAACTAAAACTTAAAAAAAGCCAACATTTTCACCCCAAAAAATAAATAAATAAAATAATAAAAACAAAACTACAAACAAAAACTAACAAACTACATCCTGGGTTTATAAAACTAGCTAAAGCAAACTATAATTATAGCAAAAACATCCATCTTCATCTTTGTCATCATACATGACCTTTTGCTATTCATTTTGAATGTATCCATTTCGGTATTTGTCTACATCTGTAACTACAGAAGAAGGAAGGTCAAACCGTTATTTGAGAATTGTACTTTATTATACAAAACTCCGGACAATAATTAGACAAACACTGAACAGATTTTAAAAAGCGAAAACTAAAACTAATAGAAAATAAACTAAAAGCATAAAAAAAACTTACAAACTTGCTCCAAAAAGAAAAACTGAGTGAAAAAAAGTCAAAACGAAATGAAAACTAATGAAAAATCCCAAATTATTCTACTTGTAACTTCTGAATTATGACAGCTCAGTTTTATTTTGTGCAAGCACCATTTGCAGTCTGGATGTAGATGGCAAATAATGGAGTCTCATGAGGTGGTCTCAGAGTCTTCAGGAGACTTCAAATAACACTCAAAAATGTTGCTAAATTTGTTACTTGTTAAATATGGCTACAAAGTCTTTCAAGTTGGAAACACTAAGGAGCTGATCACTTTGTTATGGTAACAAAATACATACTCAGCATGTTCAGACAACACAAGTGTCATTATTTGTCATTTGTGCATTTTGACAAAAGACTGTCAGAGACCTTTTATTATGCATATTAGGGCTGGAAAAACATGCGATACGCGACATATTTAACATGTAACTAAAGTAAGGACATTTGTATTATTTAATGAAATATTTTTCTTTCATGCTTCAAAAATAAGCTAGCTCAAAGTAGTCTTTATTGTAATTTCCCGAGATAATATGCAACTATGGGATGGCGACACACATTTAATTTTGTGTCTGAGTGGTCAAATTCAGATAAAAGAATAAAATCCATCCATCCATTTTCTTGACCTCTTAATTCCTCACAAGGGTCGCTGGAGCCTATCTCAACTAGCTCTGGGCAGTAGGCAGGGGAATAAAACCATAAAATGGCATAAGAAATTTATTGTATCGGCCAACATCGCTATATTGATATTTTTTTGTCGATATATTGTGCAGCCCTAATACATATATCATATGTCTCCTTAATACAAAACAGTACAGAAGAAGTGAAAACTTGTGTTCTGTTTGCCTGCACTGAGGATGTGAGAAATCTAGAGTCGGCAACAATGCACTCACAATAGCGGATCAATATGGGGGTTGGGGGGGGGGGGGGGGGGGGGGGGGGGAGACACTTTAGTTTGTCCTCACCATGCCGATGCATTTTTTCAAGATGCTCCAGATGCTGACATCGTTTCGGGAGAACATCGGAGCCGGTAGAGATGTTCTATGGAACAGCAGTTTTTTAAGAGGGGAAAAACAATGCCAACTATATTTTTGCATCAGAGTACAGCACATACAGGACACAGCAAAAACTTTCTATATGTTGAATTGGAGCTACTCTTATTTTTTTTAATTAGTAGATAGTTCTTGGTTCAGAATGTATCAAATCTGTTTCACTTTTCTCTAACAAGGCAGCGAGTACATCGTTTATTCTTCAACTCTGGTGATTGTAGGAACATCTCATTAGGACATTTTGCATTTGGACGCAAGTTTAGACCATTTTAAAAGCTCCGTGCAAGATAATACAGTTGAGCAATGTCACCCGACACCTGTAAGCTAATGAGCTACTCCAGCCCAGCCACGGCCATTAGATATTAGTACAGCAGTATTATGTACATTTTTACAGCTAAAATGTTCATAACTGGAGAATATGAATCTATTATTTGATCCCTAGCAGACACTAACTGCAAATTTGCAAATGCAGGCAGTTGTGTGTTTCTTCTGCCTGTCACAAATACGAGGCTGGTTTACAATTATTTGTGCAGCAGGCAGATGGTGTCTACCCAAATACACGCCATTATTTCTGTTAAATAAACAAGACAGAAAGAGGCTGGGTGGTGGGGGAGCGCTGGCTCCATCTGTGCTTGTAGGAACAGAGCAGTGATGCAAGATAGAACCGCTTTTGGCCCACTTTGTTTCCCTACTGCTTCTGCCCCCGAATATAGGACATTTGTATTTATTAATGTGGCCTCTTTTTCATATTGTTAGTCAAAATGTGATTAGAATCTTTCCCTGATTTTTCTCAAATGAAATGTCAAACCTTTTCGCAATCAGTTAACATGTTATGAAAAGTCCCTTTCAGAGTTAATCAGATTTTTTTTTTTTTACCCCTGCTTCTTCTGTGCCAGAACCTGCTAAATTATTTAAGGATCACTTGTTGTAATGAGCCTCTACGGAAATGAAAGATTGTCCCTTCGTTCAGTAGGAAAGAGAGATTGGGCACGACTGGGCAGGAAAAACAAATTCTCATCTTCTCGGATTTGCACAAAAACGCACCGGAACGGAAAGCTCGTATCCTGTTACAACTTCTTTTCATGGTAATTGCAGCTTCTTGTTATGGTTCCATCATCATCTACTGGCAAATAACAGTAGCAAGTCCCACCTGTGTTGCTTGGCGGCGGCGTTCTGGCTGCCATGGTTACCTTCCCCCGACATTCCGGCGGCCCCCCCGAGCACGCTGGGATGGCGGCGGCGGCTGCTGCTGAGAAGGGGGGCGTCTCTCCCCTCGTCCTCTTCGCAGGAGTGGCTGGCCACCGACAGAAAGCCGCTCACTGACAGCTCCGATTCGGACTCTGCGGGGCAGACGACAAACGACGACAGCCTCGTCGGTTCACCGGCGGAAAATAAGCAACTCCATTTGCGCTCCAACTCCCCCGCCTCCTCCTCCTCCTCCCGGCAGCCTGGCCAAACCCCACCTGAGCATTGTGTTCCAATGAGAAGCCATCCGGAGGCTTCACTTTCCGCGACACTCACGGCAATATTGGGAGTTGTGTGTAGGCTAGCACATTAGTTACAACTTTGTAATGAAGTCATGATTCAACTGCGTTGTGAGACTACATCATTACACGTTCAGCGTCTACTGCACACTGGGGCATAAAAATACACAATTGTGTTTTTTGCATGGCATTACGCTCAGCAGAAATGCCAAGGAAGTGCTGAGCTTGGTGTCTCACGGGGCCACAGCGTGTGTGGTCAGTGCTTAGAGCGCGCCATGAATAATGCAGATATTCCTGAGGGAGACTGCTCTTCGTGAACAAACACCTTCTCGGGGGAAGTTGACAGCCCATATTTATTCTAGGAAGTCTAAACAAGACATCGAAGCAAACTTAGAATACATTAGTGAAATTACACCATCTAAAAAAAAACAATAATTAATCAAACCAGTATAATACAGAAAAAGGGCCTTTCCAAATTCAAAGAAGCAGGATCGTGGGGATGATACTTTATAGTCGAGATGTTCGATACCAATTTTTCCTCATACGTACACATACACAGCATCCCCACCCCGCCCCCTTAAAATTACATGAAAATAATAGCCATTTCTATTTTTCTAATTTCCATTTCCCAATCATAAAACGACCAAAATTATAAGGCCAAGTATTGACCTGATACAATACCTGGTATCGGTATTCGCCTTCTGCTACTTAACTCATTCAATCCCATAAACGCTTTTAAATACTTTGCGTCCCCAAAACGTACTTTTGCGTCCCAAAAACGTATTTACACGTTTTTTATTTTTTTAATGCAAGAGCATACAAAAGGCTTTGATGCAGCTTCTGACATGAAGAGCTGGCTTAAAGCAATTTTAATTATTAAAAAAAAAAAAAAAAACGGCCAGCAGGTGGCAGCAGAGTATAAGAGACCAGCCAGGGCCATGTTGCAACAAGGCTCTGTTTCTCTATGTTTTCGCAAGGAATGTTAAGATTGACTAAACTTAGCTATATTCTAATGCTAATTGCTGCAAAACGGAATCAGATACATGCAGGGCTCTACACTAACTTTTTCACTGGTAGCAACGGTGCCACCAACTTTTTCGGTTGTCGTACCGCACAGATTTTGGTCGCACCCTTTTTTTTGCCGCTGTGTTGATGTGTGGAAGTCGACCGTCGCGTGGGG
Source organism: Festucalex cinctus (assembly GCF_051991245.1). NCBI lineage: Eukaryota > Metazoa > Chordata > Actinopteri > Syngnathiformes > Syngnathidae > Festucalex > Festucalex cinctus. Next base: position 18,442,051 of record NC_135411.1, on the reverse strand, counting down.
ATGAGTCAAGTTGGCTGCCTTGAGCTGCGACGCATGCTACGCGGTGCATGAGTCATTTTCAGAATACAAATAAGGCAACTGCATCGGTGTCATTGTATTACTGAGGAGGCTTTTATTTTGAAATTGGCCTCCGCAGCACGTTCCGTGGACTATTTACAACCAGAACGTTGGCGCTTGATGCATATGGATCACGGCTCAAAAATAAGCAGTTGCGCCGCTCATTAAAACATGCAGTCGTGCCGTGCGACGGGATTAATTTTTTACTAGCACAGGCCGTACAGCTGCCCGCATTTGTGGGTGAATTGGTCGCAGTGTCAAGCTCTGACTTAAATACTTTTCCTGATGAATGAAGAGATTCTAATCTTTCCTTTAGTAGGTTCCATGTTTTTATAGCAATAGAACAATATTCTGTGGGCCTTGAAAAATCCAGTCAAAATCTAGTAAAACAAATGGATGTGAAAATGGCTGGGAGTCAATGAGTTAATCGTCTATGACATCTGAGGGGTAATGCTGGAGCTAAGCTCAACAGAACGGCCATGTCAAATCCAAATCACACGAAACAAAGCAGAATTTGAAACCTATCAAGCTCCATTTTCTTATTTTTCTCTGAACTTGTTTTTTGCTGCAGAATATGGCAAATTAAACTGAAGCTGTGAGTAGCAATAAGCAGGGCCAACGCTTCAGACAATGGATTAATTTAAAGGAAATCAGAGGGTTTATCCATAAACGTGTGACAATACGAGGCACATACAGTATAAATATGTAGAAATCAGATAATATCTCTCAGAAGTTCGTCTTTGAAATACCCTTGAAGATGACCAAATGAGCCTAAAATAGCTGATTATTAATATTATTATTTTGAGGTAGTGGATGCTGCATTTTAGAGTATGAACGATTCATGAAAATGGCAATTCCCTGTTTAAAAAGCCTTGTATTATGACATGCATACATATTGGTTACTTGATCCAAATGTTTTGCTACTTGGTGATTGTTCAGTTAGAGTGTGCTGACCTGACACCGCATCATAGAAATCATCCTCGGCGAGGGTGCAGAGTGTGGGTGACCTCCGGTTCTTGCTCAGGGACTGCTTGAGCTCGTGGTGCTCGGTCGCGATCGTCTGCAGCGCCTCCGTCAGAGCTCTGTTCTTCTCCTCCTCCTGCTCTAACTTCAGGCTCCACACCTGCACAAACAGAACAAACGTTTGGCTACAATTGTCACACTGATATACCAAAATGTTGCCTTTGGTGGGAGCATTTTCATTCAGCAGAGGCCTATTATTGTAGGGTGTGTTGAGAATGATCACAAACTCTTCAGGGTGTGGCCAAGGTCAATATTTGGCTGAGGAATGAACTCAATGATTATGATATGAAACAAAACAATAACCAATTAGGACACAACCAGCCATGTGTGACTTCTCACACATTTAAATAAATACAAAAATAAACAAGATATTACAAATTGTTGTGTGCGTGTACCACACGTTGTGATCCTGCCATTAGATCCCAACTTCCTCTGACCAGAACCAAACACCCTGAGGCCAGCGATCTGTATGGCAGGATTGAGTGTCTCTTCAGTGCAACACTGCAACTTGAACCGCACCATTGAGAGATACAGCAGATCAGTGTTTCCTATCATCTGGTGCAGCGTTGCTCCATTTGTCACTCATCATTCCAGAAATCAATGTTAGGAAGTGTATAAAGACTCATAGATGGGAGTGCAAATATTCTGAATATCGTAAATGTAGAAAGAGTTCAGTCCAAATGCAAAATCTATTTAAAAACATGAGTTTTAAGTCAGTCCAGTGGCTATTCGGGTTAAAAAAACAAAAAAAAACAAAAAAACGTTTGAGTGATTGCCTTTATCATGGTTGATTAAAGCAAAGTCACCATTTCCATTTCCAGACAGCAGCTCTATCTTACTGAGTCTATCAGAGAAGGAACATGATGGATAAAGCAATACAAATGGTAACTGAAGTGCTTAGTTATGTGATTGATTTGTTTTGTGTTTTATCTCCCTGACTGCTAGACTCTCAAGGATGTTGTATGAATTCATTTAAAAGTGCCTTCTTTCTGTTACTAAAATGGCGGCATAGATGAATAATAATAATAATAATAATAATAATAATAATAATAATTTGCAGCAAAACCTGGATCAAACTTTTATGTCATGCTTCGCCCACAATAGATGGTGTTGGCAAAAATAAACGTTTGGCGACAATTGTCAATTGGCATCTGTCTAGGACACTGCTTCTCAACCCCGGACCTCGAGTACCCCTATCCAGCCCATTTTCCATGTCTTCCTAGCCAACACAGCTGAGGATCGTTATCAGGATTCATGCAGAGAGGGCTGATAAGCTGATCGTTTGACACACCTGTATTGGCTGTGGGAGACATGGAAAACAGGCTGGATAGGAGTACTGAGGACCACAGTTGAGAATCACTGGTCTAGGATACCTGCTTCCTTCCGATTGAAGCTCATTTAGAGGCTAGTTCCTTAATAGGATTTAGTCAAAGTACGAGTCATGAAATTGGCCCATCTTCCTGTTTTATCTCATGTATGTATCCTTGAGACTTTTTTTTTTGTACGTCTGGTTATGATATAGCCAATTTAAAGTGACAGGGTGTAGAATTTAGTGTCATCTAGTGGTGAACTAATAGAATACAACAAACTAATTTCTGAAACACGCGCTCTATGGTGCCTCAGAGAAACCACACTTCCCCTGCCTACCACCAAGAACCTCGTTCTAAGTTCTTCTTTGGGTATATGTAGCATAAAAAGATGGTGATGAAACATGTCAGCCTCCTATAAGGTGTGGCGCTATGTAATATAATTAGCGATTATTAGACCTACGATTAAATATTTGTTAAAAATGTACGTTGATGTGATAGAACATTTGTTTAGCACTGTAAGATTTCTTTGAAATGTAAAGTGCATTACAAATTAAATGTATTATTATTGTTGTTATTGTTATTATATTTTTGCATATTGTTTTTAATAAAGTTAATGGGTTTTAAAATGAATGAACATGTCCCTTTTGTCAGAGGCAAATGTTCACATTTTCCACCACTGAGTAAATTTTGGGGTGTCTCACTGTCTTGACTTGTAGGTGGAACAGCATCTGGCTCACTCTGTTTTAGACAAACTATAGAAAATGGATGGATGGATGGAGTTTCTCCTCACTTCATCCCAATATTTCAAGCCAGATGGCAACTATGTGGCCCAATAACTGAATTAAAGCCTCTTCTTTCACTCCAACAAAAATGTTTGCCCCTGATAATCACCATTCATAATAGCTTACCAGTATGAAAATCAAAGGACTTTGACTAATTATCCAGCAGAACACAATGTCCCTTCCTCACTAGTGGTAGCAATTTGCTCTCTCAGAGAAGATGCCTCTTGTGGAGATGTAAGATCTGTCTGGTAACACACAGTTCCAAGCTGTTGTCTCAAGAGCCAACCAGGACGTGATCACTTTGTTGTGCAACAATCCGTCCCAGCTCTTTCGCCCTCTCTGCGTCCCCTTCTGAGTACAAATGGTGTCTATTTTAAGCCTCGTTGATGCCGTGTGCCATCACCATTGGAGGGATGCTCGTCCTTGGCAAACACCCCTAAAGGTAGAGCTTTGAGCCGTTCTAAAATTTGTTAGTGAAAACCATCAAAGGGCAAATCCGTGACAGCTCCAAATGCATGCACACCAACAGTGTGTGAGTATCTACATGCATGCATGCTGAGAAAGAGACCATCCGAAATGCTAAAAGGCCACGGTTAAATAGCTCATTTCGAGGCCTCACATGAGCGCAAAAGAGGGAAATCAGTGGCAAGGCCTGTGGATACAGTCAGAGAACACCACTGTTTATATAGAGGTCAGACTTGTGATTGCTCTGATCTCCAGGGGTTGAAAGGCCGATCCATCTTAATCATAGCAGCGTGCTGAAAGAAAACAAAGATTTGCTGCATGTCTCCCGCCTTTGATACGATAGTAACTGTGACAGATTAGCTTATCTCTGTGTCATCATTAAGCGGATTCAAGATAGAAAGCGCTCAGTTTCCAAATGATCGTGGAATCCATCTGCTTTGAACACCACAGACAAAAATGCACAGATAGGTACACACAACAATAATTACCGGTACACAGATTTTGAGCATTCCAGGATTTGTGCAGTAAAATTCACCACACTAAAAATGACAAGGACTAGAGTTGCACAAATGCAATTTAGTTACCAGACCAATGAATAGACAGCCTAGCTTCTTTTACTCTAACACTTTATTCTTTGTATTTTGAGGCAGCCGAGATGCCCTTTGGCAACGTTCTTCCTCTTACAGGTCCATTTTGGTACCACAGAAGACATCTGTTATGGGGGTGAAGACTCAAGATTGTCCAATATGGTGGTGTTCTGTCCCCAGTTTTTGTCCTGGTCATGTTTGGGGTCTCTTAAAAAAAAAAAAAAAAGCCTGCAGCATGCTTTACCCAGGCTATTTTGGATGATTCAAAGCTTTCAATTTAGTGGAGAATGTTTGGGAGAGACCCTTCCCTGTTCCCAGTACACAATTCAAAGGGATATGTTTGGTGATGAAAAGCCCTCTGAACACATTGTCTCAGCACTAAAACGAAAAAAGAAAGTTTATCAGGAAGAATGACAGCTCGGTGTTAAACCTTCTGTAGCTTATTGTCTACTTGCAGCGCAACCTTGCGACACTTTTACATAACGCGCCCTCACTCCAGCCTGCCCGCTAGATCAGGCATAGTCTTTTGTGTAGTTCTACAGCTGCTGCCCAAGTGGGTCAGACTACGCGTACGCTGCTGAGCGGCAACATCTCGTTCTCTGTGAAGCCCTCGGAGGAATTAGCCGTGCTTCTCTATTAGATATTTGCCCAGACATTGGAGTGAAACTGCGGCAGCACACGCCTGGGGGATGTTACGTCGGATAATGGGATGGTGGAATTAGTGTTAATGCTATATAATATAGCCAATCTCAGCACGGGTGAAATATAATCCACTTAGTACTGTGTAAAGCAGCAGCGGCTTAGCACAGGGAATTTTATTTTATTTTTTTTCGTGATTAATTTAGCATGCATTATGTCGTTTTCCACGTTTCATGCCCTGTAAAACGCCTGTGATAACAGTTCATCCCTCTGACAGGAGAGCAGCTGTTGGCAATTCATGCAATGATGATGCGCACAGGCATTGCACATGTCCTTGCGCAAGTCTAATCATAGAATCTCAGAAGTTTACCTGAACCAGGTAAAAGGAGCCGTTAATGCGATCTAATGTGCACTGAAATGTGCTTCTTCGTGTTCTGCTAAATCTCTCAAAGGCTGGTTTCAATTAAAAAGAGGAGACAGGCAGAGCGGTAGTCATTAGCAATTAGAGCACGCTTATTTTCACATTCTGAATTCAGTAAATTAAGCCGATTGAAATATCTAGCTCAAAGTTTTGTGGCAATTAAGATCAAACCACCTAAAACAATTAGCCGACTACGAAAAAGGGTTTGGCTGAAGAATAGAATATACAGTCTTCTACCTGTTTGAGAAAGTTGTCCTTGTGTCTCCTCTTTCTTCGCTTTTACACAAAAAAGCAACCCCTTGCCAGCGTGTTATTATCATCACGCTCGCCTGGAACTGAACTGGCCAATATGTGCGCACACACACAAAAGCTCAGCTTCCTCCCTCACCGAACCCCTGGAGTACCTGAACGTATATGTGGGTGTGCACTGATCTGCGAGCTAAATGCAGACCTAAGCATAAAAGGGGATCTTTTCTCAGTGATTACCACACTAACCAAATGCTATTACCATCCATCCCCCCTCACCACCACCACCAAAGGGCACATCCCGGCCACTGGGACAAGTGTACCGGGACACGTGCCTGAATCAACCTTGATTGGCGCATAAAGGAGGTAATGCATACACATTATTTATATATATATATATATATATATATATATATATATATATATATATATATATATATATATATATATATAAATAATATAATATATATATATATATATATATTAGGGGTGTTAAAAAAAAATCGATTCGGCGATATATCGCGATACTACATCGCGCGATTCTCGAATCGATTCAATAATCGGCAGAATCGATTTTTTTTTTTTTTTTTTTAGGATTCACACCTTGAGCATGGAAGAATGTTATATGAACGGCACATTAAGCCTTAATATTTTTATTTTAATGCTGTTCAAATGTGAAACAGATTGCAAACTGTTTGTGTACAGTGGCTCACGGTTATAAGCCTCAAGTTTTAGATAAATATATTTATACAAATCTTACAGTGTACATGTACAAATTTACTGATAGTATTTTCTAAATTTGAATGGAAAAAAATCGCAACAATCGACTTATAAATTCGGATCGGGATTAATCGGTATCGAATCGTGATCATTCGTATCGGGATTAATCGGTATCGAATCGAATCGTGACCTGTGAATCGTGATACGAATCGAATCGTCAGGTACTAGGCAATTCACACCCCTAATATATATATATATATATATATATATATATATACATATACATATATATATACATATACATATATATATATACATATATATATATATATATATATACACACACACACACACACACACACACATATATATATACACACACACACACACATATATATATATATATTCTCTTTTTTTTTAAATCTCGGAAGCTAACTTCAGCTTAAACAGGCTACAAACACGCTGTTGACGATTTTTCTCCCCTTCTGATCAAAGTCAGCAAATACCCAATTGTCAGATTTTTCTCAAAGATTATGCTTCGTTGATTATCAATATCCAGTATTTGTTTTCCTCCCTAGGCTGCTTGTGCAAAGTGGACAATTACAAATGTTTAACCTGTTTACGATGGCAAATGCTCGTGTGGCCAATGCAGATTTTGGCCTTAAACAATAGGCAATTAAGTAGTAACTTGAATCTCTTGCCAGACACAAATAGACGGCCAACTGGTTGAGTGGAGTGACATTCACCACGATTTAAAAAGCTGAAGTCTAGTTACCCTTCTAAATAAACTAGTGAGGCCAACCACTACATTTTCACGCAGTCTAGATGTCCTGTGGCACTATGCTGCCTCTAACAGGTCAGTCTTGGTACTACGTCTGGTCAGGGTAGACTCCAGTTGTCTGTGGAAATGTGGTTGTGTGTGAGCAATAAGAACTGTTTTGGCCTTTCATGTCATGTGTGGGGTCTCTGGCGTTCTAATAGTTTTGGATGTTTTTATTATGGTTATTTTTTATTTCATTTCCAGATTAAAAAAAAAAAATCATAAAGTTTTTATTAGTTTTAGCATCTCAGCAAATATTATGTAATAAAACCGACAAAAAACATTTTAAAAACAATAATTTTCAAATAAAATACAGGTACTGTTTAACAGGCCCCAGACTTTGAATTATAGTATATAGTATATTAAATTCCTACCTCCTCTTGTTTGGACAACAGTTGAAAGCAAAGCTGGAGAGCAGTACAAGTTTCACTGGAGAGCTCACTGGTCTCTTTTGCTTTCAAGAGAAGAGGTGCAGCCAGTGCTGAAATCACAAACAAATTCTCTACCTTTCACAAAATGCATATATCGTATATATAGAAATAATGAAATGAGCTACAGGGGACCGTGACTTTTTATGCTCACCACAGTTCTCATTCTTCACCATAGAAAGAAAAATGGACACCTCATGCTCCAGTTTCTGCTGGCACGCACTGGCGGCCTACAAAGCGTTTGGAGGCAGAGTTGAGGACGAACGATACACGTGACTCACCATCATCAACCTATTACTTTCAATCTTACCTGCAGAGCTTGCGTTACGTTGCTCGTTGCAACACTGCCATCACCATCTGCGTCATCTGAGTTCTGTTGCAGGGTGCCGCGTGGAGCGCTGTAAAAGGAGTGTGCCTCAAAGGCATCCAGCCACCTCTGAGAGGAGAATTAGCAGGAGCATTTAAACACACATCAAGTCTGTCATTGCGTTGATATGAAGCAAGTTAAGCAACACAGCAGACAATAGAAGCGGCTCACTTTTCGTGTTGCCACAGAGTCCGTCTTTGAGGGGACTTTAAAACACAATGCAGAGTTGTCAGCGCACTTGAGCATGAAGAAGCAATGATCCCATGGTTTGACCTGGAATTACAAAAGTCTGAATCATCTCCCAGAAAAAACTACATTGGCAACAGAATATGTATATACTATGTATTTGACAAGGGGATACAATCTTGTCTACATACCATACAGTAAGCCTGTGCTAAAGATCTACAGCCCTGTTTTCTTACACTAGCTCCCGATTCAGCCCTAGAGAGAGATGGAGAGTATGTTAGTTGTATATTTTACCGACAAACGCAATCAGGGTTCAGCTTCCTGTGCTCACATGCTTGTAGGGTTGTCAAAAGTATCGATACTTTGATGAGTATCGATAGTGGATACAATACTTATTTGTCATGGTTTTGATATATGGTAGCATCCGAGAACCTGCTCGGCAGACAGCCTCTGGCAGCTAGGAGAGCCTTCGCTTGCTCAGCTACATTTTATCGATGCTAAGTATGGCCAGTGCAGCGGCAGGAGGGCCAAACCAGACAGCCTTGGCGGACAAGAAAAAAGCTAAATGCCTTGTTGTTTTGGTATTAGACATTAGCCAGCTGCCACGGTTAGCTTTATGCTCAGTGAACATGTACCTGTGTATTGCTTCCTCAAGTTGTGCTCAGCGTGTGTGTTTGGTAACATCGGAGCTTATTTGAAACACCAGGGAAAAACTCACAGAGGAGGACATTGATATGCTTGTCTATATTGCAAAAAATAAAAAATAAATCTTCCAACAGCAATGATAAGAAAAGACTTAGACAGTCATTGATAGAATAAAGTGCACTTTCTCAACCATTGTATGGCTTAATAGATATTTGTAATTTGCAATTTTAGCCTTTTAAAAAAGGTGTAGCTGAGTGCAAATGCAGCACTTGATGTTCATTTTTACTGATTATTTTTTTGTGTAATTTACTACCTCACAATATAGTTCTGAATTTGATTACCTGTATAGTTAACCATCTCAATTTTTTTTTCTTATTGATATTTCCTGTGTGTTTTTACCTCAGACAACCAAAAATGACATTGTGGCAATTTTTGTATGACATATTCTCTCATTTGTGTTATTTATAATTATTATTGATTTTATTTTTGATTATTAATACTTTATCTAATATATTATTTGCAGTTATGTCAATTAAAATATTTTATATGCATTTTTAAAAGTATTGTTTTTTTTTTTTTTATCTCCACGGTATCGAAAATGGTATCGATCCTGGGTATCGATTTTGAAATTTTAGGTTTGTGACAATGCTACATGCTTGCATGGAAAAAAAAAATTGGGGGAAAAAACAACACTCTTTTTGCACAACTGCCGACTCGAGTAGCTGCTTGTCATCCAACAAAGATGATGATTGGTATAATGCGTACGCTGCATTAGAAAGCTGCCAAGGGAAAACGTAAAAATATAAAACAATCTTACTGTCTGGAATACCAGGAAACAGTTCCGTCCTCAATTACCACCCAGTGCAGACGCCAGCCGATAAAGCGTGAACTCTGCGGCAGGGAAATACTATACATAAACAATACAATAAATAGATGTAACAAAACATGCCCACAATTTTCATGGGAAAAAAAAATATTGATTCCAAATTAATAGGAACACAATAATTGAACGCTACTGTTTTAAACATAGAAAAAGCTTGAGCCATCCACGAACTGTACTATCGAGTGACAGGCACACACTCTGACATCTGGGTACCTTCCAAAGAGGGCCTTCAATCTTCTGCACTCTGCTGCTCGCTTCCTTTTTAAAAAAAAAAAAAAAAAAAAAAAGAAGAAGAAGAAGAAGATGAGACATTTGTCAGACTAGCGAGCGCACCGACAATGTTATTTCCATTATTTGAAGGCTCGATGAGGACAGCATGCTAGTTTTAGTCTTTAGTTAGAGGGAGCAGGTGTCAGACACAAACCCAACAAGAGGTAGTATTTGATGCCAACTTGTGTGACCAAAAAAAAAAAAAAAAAAAAAAAAAAAAAAAAAAAAAAAAAAAAAAAAATCTATCAACTGTAAATGTTACATTTTACAAGGGCTTTTCTGCATGCCTGAATGGAAAGTAAACCTACAAAACTCCATACAGTATGTTCCTATTTAAGCATTACTCAAGTGTCAAATATTTTAGCACAAATTAGGTCATGAAGCACCCCCCCAACTTATTTACAGAATCAACACATAGAGCCTGAACTGTCCTCACCTTGTCCTGATATTCTGTCAGAATTTGCTTCAGCTCACGAGTGCGGACCAGGTCCAACGCTGTCTGCTCTGTAATGCAGCATGCCCGGCGGAGGTTAAAATCTTAATTTTGATGGAGTTTAAAAGGTATATAGCACAGTACCTTGGTTGTTTTTAATGGTTGGGCAGGCACCACTTTTAAGCAGTTTTATTATGCACTGCTTGTGCCCTCTGTAGGCAGCACAGTGTAAGGGCGTATTGCCCACTGAATCCTTGCAGTGCACATCCACCACTTCTTGTCCATCAACCTTAAAAAAAAAAGAAAAAGAAAAAAAAAAGAATGTAAAGCAGAATGTAGTGCATTTACCATGCAAAATTCCATTCACTTTAATTTTTTTTTAGGTATGCTCCTTTTTGACAATGCCAGAGAGGCTTTAATTTAACAGTACTGTATATTAGAGTAGGCCAACAATAAAGTATTGTGGTCTCAATAGACATTGAATGTAACACTTCATCTTATTCAGCAACATGAGTGTGGTGCATTAGAAAGCCCTCTGTATGATGCAACATTCTACATCTACGCCAGTAAAGAACATATTGTAAAATTAGTCAGTCAAACTCAGCACAATCATTTAGTTTATTGTTTGCTACTGCCAGAAGAAACTCTTGGAGAAAAAGTATCTAAGTTCAGGATTTTCCTTTTTAAAAACTGTAACTTTAAGTTCTTTAAAATTTTAGACCCCCGTGTGTCAAAATCCGGCCCGCCACATAATTTTAATTGGCCCACGAAGGCCATGCATGTCAAGTTCATGTTTATTGCTAAAATACCAAAAATACAAATTGTTTTCATTTTTAATAACACTAAAATATTGCAAGCATTTTTTGTTTCCAAAGCCCCTTGTAAAATAAATTAAACAATAATTGAACTTTTTTTTTTTTTTTTTTTACTGGCATCGATTGTGTATATGAGATAATATTGAGAGTATCATACATTTATATGGGTACCACAGTCGATGGAAAACATAAGTAAAATGTGGCCCACGACACAAATGAGTTTCATACCCCTGTTTTAAACTTTTAGACTAACATTTAGAAATTGAAAATATATTTTTTTTTTTAATCTTTCAGCTGAAAAATCTTTGACCTAACTATCTTAGACATAGCAGCGACATCCCCCTCTCTGGCGGCGTCCAGCAATCTCTCCTCTCGTCGCCTCGCCTCTCTTCTCTCAGCGGCTGAAGTACACGCACACAAAAAAATATTTGAGTGTTACAAGAGCACCAACAGTCAAATGTCTTTGGACAATCTATGCCAAATACTCTATGATGTCATCATACCCTCGAGCATGGTTATGATTTCGTCGTCCTCTGTGACGTCTTTAGGGATCTGCGCTGTTCCATTGATGACACTGGCAGAGGCATCATAACGCAACAGCAACAGAACAATCTCCTGAGGGGGATAAACACCAAAGAAAGCACAGAGCAACATTTGAAGTCCAATGCGCCCAACTAAAATTGTTTGACACGTCGCTAGCTACTGCAGAAGACCTCAGCAAAGATCCCAAAAGCTCAGTTCGGGTATTGAATGAGCACTTTGAGTTTGCTTTAGCTTTTTTGTGACACTTGAGCAAAAAAACAAAAAAAAAAAAAAAACGACCATAATGCTTGACAAGACCACTGTGTATTTTATAAGAGCTCAGTTCAGCTAGCAAAGAATCAAATTCTGCCAACTTCTTTCTTTGACATAATTTGGCTAACTTTGAGCCTTTTGTGGTCAACTTCTTTGTACGCAAAATTAGAGTATTTATGTCCCATCGAGTCAAGACAAAAATGTAATGTTTAAAAGATTAACATTTTTTTAAATGAAATTGTCAGTCAGCAGTTTATTTTTAAGGGTAACGCGGTGCTTAAAATGGATGGATTAATGTCGTAAAAATGAGTTTGAACTGATATTAAAGTGTTTGGGGATCATAATTTGTGGCATATCTATGGTCTTGTTAGTATAGGAATTATAGATTCGGAAGTGCATCCATTACTCACAAATTTGTGCTATTCATGTTGGGGCTTAGACTTGCTGTACCTAGTTGTCCGGTTGTTTACCTTTCTTCCAGTGTTGGCTGCTTTGTGCAGAGGTGCGTCGCCCATGTCATCCTGCATGTTCACATCAGCACCTGCCTGCAATATATAAATAAGTACCAAGTAATTGAACACATTGTTTTTGAGGGTGAGCAAATCAACTATTAACCTCACTTTTAGCAGCTCATCCACGACATCCCTGTTTCCATGGTAACATGCAAGGTGGAGGGGCGTCCATCCAGAGCTGCCTTTTGACTTTGCTTTGATAAATACAAGTTTCAAAATACTTATTTAAAGACTACGACACATTTAACTTAATGTTATTTCATTTGACTTACATCGACAGTTGATGTTGAGAGAAGTGACCTGGTCAATCCGCGACTCAAGGAGAAGCCGAACGCGAGAGGAATTCCCGTCTTTTGCCGACTCAAGAAGCTGCTCGTCCTCCATTAGATTAGTTTTGAAATGACCGTCAAGGCACAAAACGTCTCCTTCAAACAAAACGTACACGCCAAGGCGACAACATTTTTTTTTTTAACGTGTTAGCTAAGATTATGAAAAACCAAAACGACAGTGACAATTCAAAATAATATATTTGAGACTTACATTCGAGTTCGGTTGACTAACTTGACTTTTGTCCACACTTTCAGCGTGGTGAGAGGCAACAAGTTTAGCCAAACTTTAGCGGCCCAATCAGCTGACAGCTGTGGGTAGCTATCACGTGACCATGCGCCAGGAGTGCGTGGACTACAGCAGCAACTGTATCCACAGCAAGTACAGATCGAACTACAGAGTGGCGCGCAAGATTTTAAGGTAAATTTAAAAAGCTGCTTCCGTGCAAAAAATCTGTTAAAAATAATTATTACATTATGTAAATATTTCAGGAAAGTTAATATTAAAATGAAACGTATATTCAGTAGGCTATTCAATTTCATTGTCCTAAAAAAATCTTTATTTGTAACTTATTTAATTATGTACCTTTAAAAAAAATGAAGATTTTATATGATTTTATTCAGTCTTTTATTTCCAAATAATTGAAGAGAGAGACGACTGTATAAATTAGTTCAACAATGATGGCATCATGGCACCGCACTATTTTGTGTGTGTGAGGTTTGGGGTTAGGGTGAAATGTTTTTTCACTGGTTAGTGGGTACTTGGCTGAAAAAAAATAGTTCACGGCCATGGGGGTACATCACTGAAAAAAGGTTGAGAACCACTTGACTGGAAGTAGATTTGTGACCCTGCTTTCAAGTTCAAATCAAACACAATATTTCAAATATCTTTTATGAAGTCATCATGTCCAGCAAATTTCCATGAGCAATTTGAATTATTTGAAGCAAGATTTTGCCTTTTACTCATTTTATTGATAATTCAGAACATTTCTGATATTTCACCAATGCAACACAATGCAGATGCTTCCTGTATACAATAAAAACAAACAGCATATTGTATTGCTTTTGCCTGTGTCTATCATACAATTTGTACAAACCAGGCAGATTGTTATAGTAGTCAAACGTCAAGCAACTTTATCCTCTTAACACGTTCATTGCCAGACCAGCAAAAAAAATGCATCATTTGACGTCTTTTTCCGTCAATGGCAGTGAATGAGTTAAACATGGTAAAAATCAATGAAGCAATTATAAATTGTTGATATAATGTACAGCAGGGGTGTCCAAACTTTTTCCTCTGAGGGCCACATACAGAAAAATAGAAAGCTGCAAGGGCCACTTTGATTTTTTTGAAGTTATTTATTAACACATTCATTGCCAGACCAGAAAAAACATGCATCATTTGACTTCTTTTTCCGTCAATGGCAGTGAATGAGTTAAAAAGTTCATGTATTCCTTCCAAGGGGTGTTTGAAGATGTGCACTATAGTGTTTTCACACACAAGGACAGAGAGGTGTGCCATGTTGTGTAAAAAAATAACAAAAAACACAGTTTCCTTTTAAATGTCAGCCAATGAACACGTGATGCGGTTATGGGTCTATTATCGCGTTGCCTTACAAACACCTCAGCAGATAGATGGGCGACTGCTCCTGAAAACTGACTAATAGACCAAAGGGCTTTTTTCATCTTATCTGATCCTAATTAGTTTCACTGCCTTTTATGTTTTTACTTTGGCCCCATCCATCTATACTGCCCCATCAGTGAAGCATTAGATGTGAATGTGCCAACTAGTTAGCACATTCACATCAGCTCAGAGGCTCATTGAAGATTCTTAATTGTCCTTAGTTGTGAATGTGAATGTTTGGTTGTCGATATATGCCCAGTGATCGGGTGGCCAACTAGTCCATTGCAGTGTATACCCTTACTCTCACCCAGAGTCAACTCCAACACACCCAAAATCCAAGTAAAGTGGCATGTTATATCTTGTCAGTATATAAAGAAGTGATAGGTAACACAATTGCAGACATTGATTGATTCATATCAATCAAATCAGGTCTTGGTGAGGGGAAAGGAGCTCTCTGTACCACTTGCTACGAATTAGCATGGCAATTATTGTAAGCTGTCACACTTCTTAAGCAAAGGGGGTGGACTGTGAGCGCTCCGGAGTGTAATCCCTCACAAATGACAAGATAATGGAGGCAAAGTGAGGCCACGGCTTCGAAAGGAACCAGGCGATAGAATCCCCTAAAGGGAAATTTTAGGGACAGACAGGGGGAGGGGGAGGGGGAGAGGGAGAGAGAGAGAGAGAGAGAGAGAGAGAGAGAGAGAGAGAGAGAGAGAGAGAGAGAGAGAGAGAGAGAGAGAGAGAGAGAGAGAGAGAGAGAGAGAGAGAGAGAGAGAGAGAGAGAGAGAGAGAGGGGGAGAGAGAGAACGAAAGGAAGTATTTGTGAGAGAGGCACGTATTCCCCTCACAACTAGAGTGGGAGAAAATTATTAGACTGCTTGGGAATGTAAATGACTCTGGAGGAAAGTGAAATGGGTCTGAAACTCTGTCTTTCAATAATGACCTCACCTCACCACTGTTGTGCGGCCCTCATACTCTTCTTACACACTTCTCTTCCAGTCCAGACTTCCTTATACAGTGCCACGGTTCCTCTCTGGATACCTTGTAGTTTATTCTAGATATGCAAAGATACAATGGAGCTTTCTGGCCTTCGTACTTCTCCGTTAACTCCCTCAAGGCAAATAATGCATTTGTGGTACTCACGTCTGTTCTGAGTCAAGTCTCCACTACCTTTTCATATAACTTCATTGTGTGGCTCATTAACTTTATTCCTCTAACAACGCTTTCACGTCGCTGCTGCTCTTAAAAATGGGCCTCAGTACTTGCTCCAACTTGTTCCCCAGGGGGCTGGGTCATGGGGGGGGCGGGGGAGGTGAGCCGATGGGGTGCGGTGTGGGCCTGCCAAGCCACGCTAGGGGTGTGGGCCGTGTCTCGGGGAGTGTGGGTAGGGGATTTGGGGGGGTGCGGCCTGCTTCCGCGGCCTGAGGGGTTGTGCTTGCCTTGTCGGGCCAAGGTGGACGGCTCCCCTCATTGGTGGAGGTTCTCACGCATGCCACATCCACCACACCAGCATCTACTGAAATTCAACCAGAATTTGCTTCGCCCACTGGTAACTGAATCAGTGGAGGCTGGTGTCTGTGGCTGTCACTCTGGTTCATCTATCCATCCTTCCTTCCTTTAGTTTTTCCTCTGGTCTCCTGAGGTCTCCCTAATCTGTTGGAATTTAGAGGTTTCTGGGGTTGGTGAAAAATTCTGGTTTTATAACTGTGGTGTCTGGTTGGTGCTGGATTTCACCTTGTTTCATTTTTCTTTCCTTTGATCCTTCATCTGGTCTCCTGGCAACTTCACGACTCTGGTGGAACTCTGAAGTGTCCGGTTAAAGGGCCTGTCAGTAGGTTTGACAGTTTCTGTTAGTAAATGAACCGTTTCTGTTTGTAAACAAACAATTCAAAATGGACGCCTCCCATGGCTCAACCCACACGAGCTCAACGTTCACACCCCCTGCCTCTGCCCACCTGATCACCACCACCACTCTGATCACTCTACTCGTAAACAAACAACCCGTCTGCCTACACGCCCCCCGCGGCTCCAGCCACGCCCACTCCCAACCCCCGCTCTGCGATTGGGTGAAGGCGGAAACAACCGTCTGTCCACAGACACCACCCAGAAACATCCCGTTGTTGACAAAACAAACACAAAATGGTAAAATATAAGCTGGAGGTTGAGGGTAAATTAAAAAAATCACAACCATACATTAACTTAAGCCTAGAGGATTAGACTGAGAAGGAGTTAAAGTGTGTGCATCCTTTATTTAAAAAGTGCCTTTTCCAGAGTGAAACTGGCAGATAGCGCCTTTAAGGTGAAGGGTATGGGATTTTTAACAGGTTTCAGGTGAATTAAAGAGCACAAAGTCGCATGCAAATAAGAACGATGATGATGACGTTAACTCGGGAAGGCTGTCAAATGAATAATACTGAGCTCGCTCTAAAAAAATAAATAAAATAAAATAAAATAAAAGGGCCTCAGTTTGGAGGTCCTTCCTTTTCTTTCTGTGTTCCTAATGTTGTGGCCCGCAAGTGTGTACTGTGAACGTAATGCAGCCCAGTTTGTTTCAATCGCTCAAAAGATGGCAAACGTGTCAAAAAGTTTAACACGTCAATCTCCGTGATGAATTTTGATGGTCCACCGAGAGTTGATAAGTGTGTTGCCATGTTATCACGTCAATAATCGTTTGTCTCTGTCAAAACAAAGCCTGTTCCATCCATTGCTATCAGGACTGAGGAATCTCAGGGAACCGGGTCTTTAGAAGAAAATACGTTACAGGCCTATGTTCTAATGCTATATAGCTGTTGTGCTCAACAGGCAGCTTCTCATATCCAGAGCAGAGAAAAGATACAATGTATTGAATTCTATTCATAAACTCGAGGACAGCAAATTCAATAACTCAAAAAAGTGAAGCTGTATGCTGCATCACTAGAATAATTGTAGACAGAAGCATTGATAACACAACACAAGTGTGCGCACCTGAATAGTAAAATAGGATATAAAAACAATGTGATTCATACTGGGAACAAAATGTTTCTTTGTGTGTTTCTATGTTTTTGTCTTCTATAATTGAATGTTTTCAACCAATAGTGCACTCGTTTCGGTGTTATGAAATGAGGGTGGAGTGCAGCGATTCACAGATTAATGAAAAATTTAAGAAACTCACGTCATGAGCAGGGCACACCCACAGCAACTAAATGCCAGCAGCACGTAACAGACTGTTGGATTGGGAAGTCATCCGAGTTCACTTTGGCTCTGACGTGACTGTATTAGCATTTGAACTATGACCAGCCTTCCTGGCAAGAAGTCGCGTTGTTTATATGGGTCTTAACAGAAAATGAGATTATTGTGATCTGATATTATCCCGTTCAAATAAGATGCTGGCTGAGATACAATTTAAATTTTTGCTTTGTTTCACTGATCTGCCAAAACAAAGGATTTTACTACAGTTGAACGAGCAAAAATAGACAAAGGACAACTACTGATTTGGTTGGAGATCTAATTGTTTTCCCCAGAGAAAATCCTGGAAATATTCAGTTTTCTTTTTACTATTGCAAAGAACCTTGGCTTCTCTTTTTATGTTTCTTTATTTTTATTTTTTAAATAAGACCGTTTCACAATTCTTGTCCGTGATCTTTTGAAACGTCATCAGCCGCGGCCCAAGTAATGTTCCAACTGAAAGTACACATAAAGTAAGAACCCAGATGCTCTTGTCTGCAACTAAGGATAAAGGATAAACCAACTATGTATTGTTTGGATACTTATAAAGATTTGGCCTGGGAAAATATCCCGATACATTTCGTGCTGCCATCACCGAAGTACGTTAGAGTCAGATGGAATGGAAGTTCACAAGCACACAGTTGCTCCAATTTACAAAGCGTTCCTCGGGAGTATGCTCTTAGGAACTGTGTATGGCGAGTTCATGAGACTGTACTCTGTGTTCTTGATATTGAGAAATGGCCAAAGAGTCACACACTCCTTGCCTTCCTGCTTCGTTGCACTTGGGCCATCCACATTCCACCACGCAAACCACAAACTACGCAACCAGAAGGCATTCTGTCAACATTGACGGACCATCCGTCAATACATCAATGACGTATGCCTGTTTTGTTGACGATTAACGAATGACAGAAAAGTCAATGTAATCGTCATTACTGGATCAGTTCCAACGAACCTTCTCAGTTCATCAATGAAGGACGCCCATATATCGACTAACAGAAACATTGACTGACACCCACTTCTTTCCTGGGACTATTTTTCTCCTGCTGTAAAGAAGTAAATATACACTTACTAGGTATTGTAACATTTACAGTTTGGTTCGACTTGAAATATTGACAGATTAATGACAATGGAAGGGTCTCCTGACTGTTGAAGATTTCCGAATGACGGCGGTTCAGAATTAATTGATGCGCCCACCGCTTCATGAAAATCTGCTTCATCACTGCTGCGTGACTTCGCTTCTCCCATACACAAAACACAATATCAATATCCCACTACACTTTAACATTCACAAAATGTCAAGATGCCTCAAAAGCTGAACAAGCAAACGTACTAGTGATGTGTCGGTCACGAACGAATCGAGTCTTTATCGAGAGCCGTTCATTGCCATTTTCAAAAAAACAAAACAAAACAAAAAAAACAACATAAAAGAGCCAATCTTTTGAACGGCTCTTTTACGTGAACGGCTCCCGAATGAACGGCTCCCCTGAAAGAGCCAAAAGTCCCATTACTAAAATGTAGACAAGGTGCTACTTGATTGTAGCTGTTATTTCGGTTGGGAGGGGAGAGGGTGGTTAAGCATGCTATTATACTATGCTATCGTCACGACTCCAGAGGAACAGCCACATGCAAACACTCGAGTGACAAAATAATGGAATGCCACTGCAGGCTCAGTGTAATCGACAACACTACAGACGGACCCACTGGGCTTTGTTCCAGAGTGTCCTCCATATTCAAATGAGTCACTTCAGGTCTTTCCAAATCCAGCTGCAATGCTTGGTTTCTTGTTTTATCTATTTTTTATTTATTTATTTATTTTTTTAGTACTGTTACACACAAGCTTACACGTCTGTAAGTGGGCTATACAATAGAGCCCAGCTGCTCCTACATTGTGTTTTACGTTTGTTTACGTTTTCAGTAAACCCACCTATGGAGGTTGGCTGACACGTTTTTCCCAGAATGAATATGCAACATTATTTTCCATGAAAGCGTCTTTGTTACGTTTCTGAATGAGTGGTATTTGTGAGGCCTCTCTTACAAACCCAGATCTTTTGACCCGAATACTGAATATAGGCTTTATATTATCTGCCATTTTTGTACTGTACATGTAATGTGATTAATTTAGAATAAAGGAGTGTGGCACCTTTCTCCCATTTTATACTCTGAAGGTCATACTAAATTGACGGGGAAAAACAGATTAATCAATTAATTTATAAAAGCTGGCTAACAGCTACATAGCTAGCTAGCTAACTAGCTAGTTAGTTAGTTAGCTAGGAAAGAGTGTGCAGTGATCAAACACAGTAAAACCAAAGTTTAAATTGATACAAAATCCTTTCCAAGATAAGAGACAAAATAAAATGAAGCATCACACTGCCTTTTGTAAGGGAAAACAACTTGCCAGCTCTCTCATAGTTTTTTTTCTGTCCTGGACATTGTCTCAAAATACATGACGTATATCTCTCTTCTTTGTGTCCCATTTCCAAAATCCCAGAAAGAACTTGTGACATTGCCTGAAGAGTTTTTCGAATACAACTTATTTGGAGATTACAGTACATTAATTTACATCTGGCTAAAGTCAGCTAGGATAGGCTCCAGCTTACCTGTGACTCTAATGAGGACAAGCAGTATCGAAAATAGGCGCTTTCACACCGCAGGAACTTATTCAGGAA
Organism: Festucalex cinctus; assembly: GCF_051991245.1. Classification (NCBI taxonomy): domain Eukaryota; kingdom Metazoa; phylum Chordata; class Actinopteri; order Syngnathiformes; family Syngnathidae; genus Festucalex; species Festucalex cinctus. The sequence goes on along the minus strand of NC_135411.1, from coordinate 18,421,827 downwards.
CTTCCCTATGTTCCGGGGGAGTTTGTCCAAAGTTTGCGTTCACACACAAAAGTAGTTCCGGGTCTGGGGGGGTCGAAACGGTACTACCTAAGTACCTAGGCAAGAGGAGGGTATTTCGGTGTACCCTGAACTACACAAGTGGGGGCGTGTTGTGAAGTGTGTCATGATTGGTTGACTGGACGAGGAGGTGTGTTTTGGATAGGTGAGTTTTTCGCGGTAAAGCCGCCATTTCTTTTTTTACTTTTCACTGCTGAGAGCGCGACGATTTTTCCCCCCAAACGTTTTGGAAATGGAAGGATTTAAAAAAAACGATAGGTGGACGGACGAAGAAGTGCAGGCTCTCCTGAGCATTTACGGGGACGAAGAGACCCAACGACACTTTGAAAGTGCCACAAGAAACGATAAAGTCTATCAATTGATAACCGCGAAGCTAGCAGAGCTTAGCATTTTCCACACACAAAAGCAGGTAAGGGAAAAACTCAAGAAACTCAAACAGGACTATAAAAAACTCAAGGACCACAACAACCGAAGCGGAAATGACCGCAAAATTAATAAATGGTACGAAAGACTGGACGTCATTCTCGGCCACCGGATGGGGTGTACAACCGGTAAAACTAAGTACTCTGCAATTGCAATGCTGGAAGCCATGTGCGAGGACACGGCAGTGGACGAGGATTCGTCACCAACAGACTCGCTAACACACCAAGGTAAGACAAAATTGCCTCATGAACACTTTTTATTTATATATTCGTTTAGGTCGCTGCGAGGTCGCAACGTTGCTTTTACACCGCGCTAGCACTAAGCTGTTAGCGTAGCATGGCTTAAGCTTGGCAAAGTCACGCGTCCACCTCCGAACCTATGTAATGTTGTGAAATCATTCCTAAATCAATTAACCTAGTAAATGAAGAGTATTGTAGGCAGCTAATGCCGAAATAGCCCTGCTTTCAGTGATGACGAAATTGGAAAGCTTCGTGCAAAGGACGTGTGGAAACCAGGCATGATATGCACGGTTAAAAGCAAAACAACCACTTAATTTTTTCCCCCCCTTAAGCCAAGGCTCTGTATACAACGCGACTAAAGCGTTTTAACTTGTTAGTCTCATTACCTAACAGCTCATATATAGTTCTAGGGAAACGGAAGCGTAAGGCTCGAAATGGATATTTTGCCGTGACCTTCACCTCGCTATACCAGCGCTACTTTTCCACGAATCGCGCGAGAATTTCGCTGGCAGGGGAGTTGACGGTCACGGTGAAATATCCATTGCTATAAAGATTACATGAAAATGCATTCATTGCATGTTTATTAAAAGTCGAGGCTACAGCATGTAAAAACTTTTCAGAGTAAAATCCCAATGTATTTTTTTTATTTTTTTTTATTATTATTTTTTTGCCTCTTAAAAGGTATGTCGTCTAACAGTGTAAACTGACCTTTTGTTGTGATGTACTCTGACTTACAGCGGGACCTTCTCTGAGCTCTTCATTACCTTCTGATGTCTCCCTGAGCAGTCCTGGTATGTTTCATTTCATTTCATTTCATGTAACTTCAAAAGCTCCATATAAAACTAATAAAGCAACACCACTCACAATTAATTTTACTTCGTTGGATACGCCAGTGTGTATTGCTGCCTAAAAAGGCTTGTACATGCCGCCATATTTGGCAATGTAGTGTGGCATATTCTGTTCTGTGGCAATGAAAAATGGAAGGATATAATGTGAGTGGCGTGTTTTACCCTCACCTAAATCATTGCACTGTGCCCTTACTCACTGGATGACTCTGTTGAGACAGTTTCAGTCGAGGCGTTGGAAGGGATAAGCGAGGATGGTCCATCCACAAGCGGAAACTGCGCCCCTCTGTCAACTTCCAGTAAGTTCAAAGACATGTAACTTGAAGCTCATCGAAATTATTTACTGTTACTCCTTGGATGTACATGATGTTGATACAGCTTCAAATGATGAAGTAAGTGAACATTCGCGGCCTCCGAGCAGAATCAACAGAGCTCTTCCTGAGTCTTCTGCCTTGCTCCCCCGTCCAGGTCAATGTCCAGTAAAATCACACACTTCTGTTAAGGCTGGGTTTTACACAAAAAATTACTATCGTTTTCCTTTTCGGAGACTGATAGATTCATAAAGGCATTATTTTAACATATGTTTTCCCCAGAAAGTCAGGACATAATTTAAATGCCTAAATGTTCTTTGTGTGTACAGTATACATTTTTGGATATTGGTGTTTTTGTGAAAGTCACTGTTCACAGAAGTTTCAAATTTCTTACCTTCACAAAATGGACGGCCCGCCTCCTCCGTGGCATTTTTCCCAGTTACAATTATTGAATAACAAATTGTTATGCTTGCTAAGGATTATAGTCACACTACAGCCATGAACAAAAGTAAACTCAAATCATGTCAGCAGATACTGCCTCTGCATAATTTCATTTGGAATTGAATGATTGTGGCCTTTTTGATCAGGTCCTTCATATTTGAGAAGTGATGGTTGATGTATATTAATCTATTGAATTGAATCAAAAATATTGGAATCAATTTGGAATTTAGCTCTTGTGAATCAAAGTCACATTGATTTAGGACATTAGTATTATACCCAACCCTTCTATTATTGCAATGGTTCAAATCCAATTATACGTTAAACCTATATTCACATAATTTATAATAAATAATAATTTAAGGGCACCTTTTTTTGTCACTCGCTCATTGTACATTTACATCCCTACAGGTAAGCGCAAACGTGGCCGAGACCACCTGTTTTTGGATTACCTGCGCGAATTTGACGAAAAGAACGGGGAGGCCACGAGAGCGATGTTACTCGAAGAAGTGAGGTTGCACAAGGAGGACCTTGAGCTCAGACGCCAGGAGCGCAAGGAGGACCTTGAGCTCAGACGCCAGGAGCGCAAGGAGGACCTTGAACTCAGACGGCAGGAACGCACGAAAGATCAACAGCTGGCACGTGAGCTGATAGAACAAAACCGGAGGCATGACAGAGACTTCCAAATGGGCTTCCTGGCAGTCTTAAACAGATTTGTTGACACAATGAGCCAAATGCCAAAGTAATAAATACTTTCGATTTCATATCAGAGTTTTTGTTTTTTTCACACAAATAAAAACTTACGCTCAAATTATTTTTTATGTTTTTTATTTAAAAACAAAAAAATCAGTAATGCAAACACACAATTCCTTTACAATGATGCATTTAAAAACTTCAGAATTGCTGCACGGGCATGCACCCCCTCAGTTTCCGCTATTGCAGACTCAGTACCATCAGGCTGCTCCGGGACAATAGCACTGTCCTCCCATTCTCCCAAAAAATCATCCCCGTTCTGTTCACACAAATTGTGTAAAACACAACAAGTTATGACCATAGACTTTACTTTGTCCAGTTGACAGTCATTGCGATTTAACAAACATCGCCACCTGCCCTTTAATCTACCAAATGCGTGTTCCGCAGTGATTCGGGCTCTGCTTGTCTTGTTGTTGTAAATTAACTGCTGCATGGTCAGCCTGCCGTTGTCATTGAACGGCTTCAGCAGCCAGCTCTTAAGTGGATAGGCAGCATCACCAAGGAGGTAATACCCAACGTTGTGTCCATGTATGTTTTTTGTTTCTTGAGGGTGTAGCAAACCTCTGTCCACCAGATCCCATAGCCCAGACAAGCGGAGCACTCTAGCATCATGCAGGCTCCCAGCAGCACCAACAAAAACATTCCAAAAGAGCCCCTTTGCATCCACCACAGCGTGCAGGATGATGGAGTGCCAGCCTTTGCGGTTAAAGTATTCAGTGTGGTACTCTTCTGGTCGAATAATGGGAATGTGGGATCCAGCTATCGCACCCACACACTGTGGCAGCCCCCATTTTGTCTGAAAATGTGCTGCCATGTCTTCTAATTTGTTTTTGCAGGGCAACCGTATGACCTCTGCCAAAAGCACCTTCTCGACCGCAGTGCAGAAGTTATGCACACAATGGCACACTGTAGAAATGCCAATGCCAAACAAATGTGAGATGCTCCTATACTCATTATTGGTGGCAAGTTTCCACAGAGCTACAGCAACTCTCTTTCGCAGTGGAACACAAAGACGATAGTTGGTGTCACTCTTCTCCAGCTCGGGTCCAAGACGGTAACAGAGGTTCTCGAATGTGTCCTTGGAAACACGAAAGTATTTCATCCATCTGCCATCATCGTAGGTTGAAACTACAGCGTCCCACCAGTCAGAGGTTCTGATGTTCTTCCACACCCTGCGTGGAACACACCCAGACCGGTAGAAGTGGCAAATCTGAAACAGAAACACAACAAATTAATGAATGCTAAATTAATATCTACATTAATTACTTTTGTGCAACAACCTCGTGATTGACATGAGACCAGAATATCTTAAAATAGCGGAATATGCACCTATATGTGTGGCCCTATAATAAACCACTAGCTTGAGGTGGCAATCTAACACTTCCCAAATTAATAACTTTTCCCCAAATCCCGGCACGTCTGTCCCATCATTTGTGCATTGTCAAAGAAAGCAAGCCATTTCAACACTTTGGATCGTTTTGTTTTTTTTTCGTTTTTTTTTAAAGCAAAAAAACAACACGTGGACAGACTAACAATACATCCAGTTCCAACGATATTATGAATTACGAAGCGTACATTTAGCGTGAACAGCAAATCGCCATCAAGCCCTATTTTGCCGTGAATTGCACGATAACTAGGCGGGAAACACCAGTTTCCAGCGATTGCCGAGTTCATGAAAGCGCGCGTCACGGCAAGCTATCCACAAACAAGACCGACGCGCGCGGAAACACGATTCACTTTAATCACATTATGTTACAAGTTACCAATGTGAAATAAATTCCGTATAATTGTGTGTTTAAGCCTTACCAGTGCACGTCTTCGTGCTTGCAGGAGTTTTCGCGCTTGCAGGACTAAGAGTCTTCGTGTTTGCAGGTTTGACCGTCTTTCCACGAGGCGTGAGCGAATTCTGCCCATTTCTCGTCTTGCTGAGGGACGGCAGGTCCTAATGGTTGTCATCAACCTTTCCCTTGACGTTCTAATAGTTGCAACCGCAACTTTGTACAACATGACAAGGAAGAGAAAAAGATGATCATGCTCCACCATGCCGCCTTGTATCACAACAAATGGCGATGGAGGGTTAAAGGTCGCGGTTTTCAACGTCACCCTGCTTGTTTGTCATTCAGTTTTACCGGTACCGCCACTTGCTGGACAGGCGGGGTAGTGCTGTTTTTTTCCTCCCGCTGACATACGTCATCAGTCTCATTTGAATAAGCTACTTCGTCCGCTTTCATGCTGTGTGAACGCAAACTCGTGGGCCGCTCACAAGTTCTTCGGACCCGGAACTGACTCTACCATAAACTCAAAGTTCATGGGCTTTTTGGTGTGAAAGCGAAGTGCGCATCCCGAATTCAAGGTGCATTATGGGTAGCGGCGTGGTGCATTGTGGGTAGACGAAACGACCAAACGGTGATTGAAAAAGAATTGGATCCAGTGGAATCGGCTCTGATAGAAACGTTTCAACCGCTGGAAAGTTTCAGTTTTTATATTAACAAGCATAGCATGCGGTTTACTGACATCGGAGAAGTTGACTTGCAAGCTTTAAAATGTACAGTTACGCAAAGATTGTCACCACTAATCTCCGCCATTCAAAATGATAGGGTAGTTGGTAGCCTCGTTTTTTTCCCTCGCGCATGCGCAAACTTAATGCGCACTTCTCTTATTGCGTCAGAGTAACTTTATATGCAATCGACTGGCAACCAATGCAAGGTCTACCATGCCTCTCGCTCAACATCTGCTGGAATAGACTCCACCTTACACAACTGGCATAGAAAATGGATGCATGTGTTGCCTGTTGAAAAATACACTTAAATTATCTGTCCTCATTTGTATTCACTTATTGCTCGTTGTGAATAAAATCTATCAATAATAATCTATGCTGTAATGTGGAAAAACACGTTTTTCTTGTATTACTGTGCCCCCCCCCCCCTGTCACAATGTGAGCAACTCTGTGAGATGATGCTGGTGTGTCCTATTTGGCTGAAAATAACAATAATTCTTGCTGGGCTCCTTGAGCAGCTTGCAGGGCAATCTGTAGTGTTTTTCATTTCTTTCGGACCTCAGCTGGGCCACCGGCGACATAGAGTCAGAATGCAAATAAGGCAGACAAAGGCTCCTGCAGAGGAAAATACAAAATGGGGGGACTTGTGTGATGTGTGCGCACTGCCCAAAAAGAATATTTAATGATTTTTAAACTACACTCATTTATAGAGGAAATGATATTTGACTAATGTACAATTGTTTCTGTGTTCAGAGAAAGGAAAAAGTATTCAAGTGTGGGCCATTTGGGGATTCAATATATAGTCTTTGTGAACGTTTTTCAGCAGTGAAAAAGCGTAACACTCTCCTCAATGGATGCATCATCTCAGTGATTCACAGCAAGGAAATTGCAAGTCCCTATCTCTGTGTACAAAACCCATCTAATCTAGTTAGCTCTTGTGAAATCTCTGTCCATTGAGGCAGGTGCACGACTAATTCGCTCTGGTGATATCTGTAATTAACTCGCGTTTCCATGGCATTGCCACAACAGCCATCGTTGTGTGGTCTGGTGATCACGGGAAATTAGCCTGATCATTCTTATAAAGGTTAATGTGGGAACAAAAAAAAAAGCAAGCCATTAGTTCTTCACAGCTTATAGGTAATGGCACTTAAGGTGCTGTGTCACACGGCTATAATGTGTCATAAATTAACTATGCATATCTTGTCAAGAGTGCTGCAGGTGTACCTGCACTGTGATCAAAGAGTTTTAGAGTTTTGATGTAGCAAATACAGCCCTCCTCAGACGACATAACAGGCTTACAATAGTACATAAGTATACAGGCGACTGACTCAATATGTACTGTGTACACATGCACATTATGCAGTAGAGAAGGATGCAGCAGAGGAAGGAAGAGAAAAGTACCCGTAGGTTTGATCAACAGATTGATCAACAGTAGCCCATTCATTCAAAATAATAATAATAATAATAATAAAAAATAATAAAAAAATAAAATAAAAATGGTCTGGAGGAAAGGGAAGCAAACAATGAAGGAAATAATTTTCAGCACATTAACCTCAAAGTACTATTTGTGAGTTGTGGCGTAACTTTTGATTATTGCCCATTTACAAAACAAACATTAAAAACTAAATTTAAAAAAATAAATGCGTTTTCAGTTAAGTTGTATTCAGTTTAAAATATTTTTCACAAAACTGAAAACTAAACAGGATAGTATAGAATAATTGCAATCACAACAAAAGATGAATCTATTGGAGAAAAAAAAAAGAAAAAAAAACTTTCCAAAAAGTTCATGGCATGTCAAATTGGAGATAAACCTTTGCAAACAGTGGCAAGTAACGTGAATTAAAACATGGAATGATAATGTAGGCTACTTGAACTGCATTCAAAGCAGTTCAATACACTGGAGCCGAATTTGGCACTAGGGTCCCCCCACAAATTTATGTCCACAATATTGGGGTAAAATTGCCTTCACGTAAATACATTAGACATAGAAAACCTGCATTCAATGATAAAATATTCTCATTTGAGCCACTGCTACTATAACGAAAAGCTAGCATGTCTGTGTTTAAAATGGTCGGTAATTGTGTCATGTTCATTTGTTGATGTTCCCTGGCCAAATCACCGGGTGGCACGAGAGCGACCGCTGGGAGATGACCAGTAAACCGTCCTCTGGGCTCTGGCTGCCTCGATCGAGGTCGTCGCTCACGCCTGCCTGTACTCGGCGGGCACTTGTGGACACAAAAGCTCGCTTCAAAACAACTTTGACGCATTAGCGTGCCTCACTTGAGGATGTGCAGCTGTAGGACAGCGCACCTGTTGCTGCCTCATCGTCAGCTGTGAGGACCGCGCGCAGTAGCAAGGAAAGAAAAACCACATGGAGGAGCGCACCCAGTCAAACTCCAGCGGGCGGTTCTCGGACGATGGCCCGGCAAGAGTGCAAAGCACCCCGCAAAGCACCTTTTCGGGACCGGTCTTTGCCGTTCTAATGGTGATGATGGTGACTTTGGTGGTCGTGACAGTTTTGGGCAACGCGCTGGTCATGCTCGCTTTCAAAGTGGACAAGAGTCTGAGGAGGCAATCTAATTACTACTTTCTGAATCTGGCAATATCGGACTTTCTTGTAGGTAAGTACACTTTTAGTCTTTTATTTATTCTTTCTTGAAATATGAATTCAAATCTCATTCTATTGTAAAAGTACACACTGAGGCTCATCCTGCTAAAATGGATATTTGAGTTACAACTTAATGTGTGTTCAATCGAGGGAAATTGTGGAATTATATTATAACGGTTCAACCTGTGAATTTTTATGGCACATAACAGCAGACGGCTGGTCCCCCCGTGCACCTCCCCAGACACACACACCAATTTCCCTCCAGGATAATAAAGTTTATCCCATCTACCCTATACAGGAGCGTTCTGCATGCCGGTGTACATCCCTTACATCCTCACCGGCCGGTGGACGCTGGGCAGGGGGCTGTGCAAGCTGTGGCTGGTCATGGACTACCTGCTGTGTTCGGCGTCCGTCTTCAGCATCGTGCTCATCAGCTATGACCGCTTCCTGTCTGTCACCAGAGCTGTGAGTAGTTCTTAGTGTCATAATGTAGACAGGAGGGTTAAATAGTTTTGGAATTGTCATTAGATTTTTTTTATTTCATTTAGAGTTTTTTTTTTTTTTTTTTTTATTTAAATGCTCCATTATAGTTTAGTTTTCATTAGTTTTAACATTAGTATTAGTTTTTTTGTATTCATGGATTTTTCTGTATTTCTATTTCTTGTGCGTAAGATTTAAAAAAAACTTCACAGTAAGTATTGTGTAGTTAAAAATAAATCAACCAAAGTATTATTTGAAAATTAATCATCCAGAAATAAAATACAGTTAACAGTCCGTAGACTTTAAAGTACAATAATCGTACACGTCTTAAATAAAGCTAGGTTTTGTCTTGCTTTCCATCCCTTGTTTGCCAAGTTGCCAACTTCTAAAGTGGATGTGTAGCTTGAATTCCTGTTGAGAAGCACACAAACACTTCAACCTTCCGCTCCTGCTAATACAAAAATAAATACACTTAAAATCAACTCCAAAGGCTCAAGTATACATTTCATTGACGAAAGAATGATGAAAACAAAAGATGTTTTCACAATATATTAGTTACATTGAACACAAGTAAGTATAAATGTTACACTTCTGTATCTATTCCCATATTTCATGAGTTGAAGTAAATGATCTTACACTTTTTCGTCATCCCACCTCACTGGTGTCATATCAAAATGCCGATAAGCAGCATGATTGTTGCACAGGTGCGCCTTAGGTTGGTCACAATAAAAGACCACTTTGAAATGTGCCGTTTTGCTCTACTGTGAGGATCAGAGGGTCACGGAACCAATCAGGATCTGGTGTGACCACCATTTGCCTCACGCAATACAAAACTCTCCAACTCAACTCTCTGAGTTGATCAGGTTGTTGTCATCCGTGAAAAGAACACCTCTCCAACGTGCCAGACGCCATCGAATGTGAGCATTCACGCACTCAAGTCGGTCAGGACGACAAAACTGCAGTTAGGTCGAGACCCCGACGAGGATGACGAACATGCAAATGAACTTCCCTGAAATGGTTTAGACAGATTTGCGAATAATATTTGAGGGACCGTTTGTATATCAACGCTGTCCTGTGAAAAATACTTGTGCCCATTTTTGTTTCTTTTTTTTTTTTTTTTGGTTGTTCATGGGATGAAACTTGAATGCAGACATCCCAAAAACATTAAAAAAAAAAAGAAAGAAAAAAGGACATAACTTTTTCACAGGACAGCGACGATATGTAGAAAAGGTTTTAGATCTTTGAGTCCTTGAGTGGAAAATGGGATTGCGTTTATACTTTTGTTCAGTATCGTTTCAATTAGTCTTGTATACGGACTTGTAAACATAAATTGTAGCTTCAGTTTACATATTTTTCTTAAAAGCATTTTAGTTATTATTGGATTTTGTTAAGAAATATTTTTTTTAAATTTTAGTTTTGGTTATTTTGTTAGTTTTTGTTAACTATAACAATATGTAGGAGGTCTTTATGGGAACTTGAAATAATGAGTACCCTAAAGGTGAAAGTACAAACACAATGTTAGCACATAATTACTAGGGATGTAACGATATGCAAACATCATGATACGATAATTATCACGATATTGTGGGGGTGTTGGCGATATTTAAAAAAGATCACAATATTGTAAAAACAAAAAAAAAACAAAAAGAGCTCATACTAAAAAAAGCACAATATTGTGCTTTTGTACATAACAGCGATGCATATAAACCACCTACAATCTCTAATAACAATATTAAGGCACTTACTTGCTAATGCAAGCACACATTGATCGCTTCACAAGCAAATTAGGTTCCCCTTCATCTGACAATTAGCATAGATTTTAAACATAGAAGGCCAAAACATCACTAATGAAAATTAAATTTCACTAATAAACTAGCCACTAGAGGGTGGTAGAACTGCACAAATGGAAATCAACCTGACCTTTAAAACAGATGTGTTCCTTTTAAAATATTGTGAACATGACGACGACGATATTGTGGCAGTTTTTATATCACGATATCACAATATTGCCCTTATTGTTACATCCCTAATAATTACATTATCCAATTTGTCCAACATTTTCAGTAAAAGTATATCATTCAAGATCATCACGCATGATGTTATTAAAACATGTGAGAATCCCAGCTCATGAATTTAGTGTGTTTGCTCGTTATCTTATTTTGTGTATGAGATGACATTATTCATGCAGGTTTAGCGAGAGAGCAATGCACCAACCGGCTAAACTTAGCTCCTACCCAATGTACAAGGCTTGAGTCTCAGTTGATGTTCTTGTCACCACTTTCTATTCAGATAGGGCTTTGCCAGCATTTTATTATTACGAAACGTTCCTAAACCATTTCCTCAAAATCACAAATCCATGAGTACAGATTCTATCACGACAAGAGTTTAATTCAGGAACTGATTGAATTCATTTCCTATGTCATTTCAAAATTCACACAAATTGGAACAGATTGTGTTTAAACTTGAGGTTTCACTGCAGATTCCCAACTGCGTACAGTCTGGAGCTTCATTCTTGACTGGTCAGTGTGCCAGGTTAGTGGTGGGGGCATTGACACCACCTCACCACATCATTCTCCCAAATGGGCCCATCTGCACAGGTTAATCATGGCTGACCCAGTTCGGCCCTGTGCCACCCGCTAATGCGACTCTTTACTCAGTGACAAAAAAAAATAAATAAAATTGGCTGTGGAAAGGAAAACACAGTAAACAGCAATGTGATACATTACACACATACCATTTTTAAAATGAGAGTCCGCACTCATTCCCTTCCCCAAACCAGACACATACCTGGTCCAAGACTGACCAGTGAGGGGTGCCACAAGGCAGCCACATTGCTGGAAAATATACCAGAAGTAGACAGAGGAGTTGTAGCTAGGCCTACTATTTGCTATTAGCTTTGTTAAAAGTAGATTTTAAAATGTAAACAAAATGACTTTGTAAATCATAGAGTTTGAGTCAAAGTCAAGTCAGGTAATCATGTGCCTTTTGTATGTGAAAGAAAAGTTATAATTGACTGAAGCTGACTCGTTGAGCAAGTCCCACAGAAGGAAGGCACCAATGATGAATACTGTACATAGATTCAAGGTTTGATGAAACTGAGAAAAAGACAATAGCACCATGCAAGGTTTGAAACTCAAAGATAAGAAACATAACATCTAGGAAGTTTACCATCATGGTAAGCTAGCCATGTGAACTGTGAAGCTAAACTAGCTAGGTCAACCTGACAGTTTAGCACCCCAACAGCTAGTCAAATATTAAAGTTGATGTTGGTTATGTATTTAATGAAGAACTCAATAAAGTGATACATTATTAGACAAAATGGAGTATAATCTTAAAGCCATGCCATTCAAAAAGCAATGACTATCTTACACTTTGAATACCTTTCTGGTCATGAGCATGTCCACCATATTTGATGTGGCAAGGCCCCCGTAACATATGCAGGTCTCCACAACCTACAAAGTGTACAAAGTGAATGTCTCTCAAAATAACAAGTATTCTTCTAATTTAAATGTATGTAAATGTAGTGTTCATTTCAGATTCATTAATTTTTAGAGATTATGGAAATTAACATTTACAGATAATGTACTTTTTGTGTGGCAATCAGTGAAAACTATTTTATCACTCTAATATGTTGTGATTGAGCAAGAATTTATGACTTGCCTTATGGATTTTTTTCCCCTGACAGTAACTTGGAAATAGCTTAAGCCTTGAAGATTTTGACTTGAGATATACTTGCGACTTTCACATTATGTGACTTACTACCACCTCACCCCCACACAACAGGATAATAGCTAAGTAATCTTTTAGTCATCGTTTTGCTGACCTTAATCGAAAGGGGAAAAACGTGCGCAGAGACCGAATCCGCATTCACATGTTGCCAAGCCAAAAGTGAATGAGGACTGGCGTAGTAGACAAAGGCAGCGTTCTCTTTCCTTTCACGAGCAAACACTTTACATCAGAGCCATGAATACAAATAACAGCACAAAGAAAGAAAGAGTGATAGCGGGAGGCTCTTCTTTAATTAGCCAGCTTTGATCATGGAGGCCCTCCTCCTCCTCACGCAGCTTCCCCAACGTGGAGAGATCAATTGCGCCAGAAGCAGGCCACCGGCGGGCCAAACAGCATTCTCCTAAAAGCCTGCCTCTGTGAACACTGACAGACAAAAGGTCGTCAGCAGTGACACGAAAAAAAAAAGTGTCTTTGAAAGGAAAAGATGGAGTCAAATTAGATGCAGATTCCCTATTTTAAGGTTGGGTGAGAGGTGAGCATGCTGGGAAATGTTCGCTACAAGGGAACACACTCGACGTACAGTAAAGCAAGAAAATACAGTCTTCCCTCTCTATAACGCGGTTCACTTTTCGCGGTCGCGCTGTATCGCGGATTTTTTTTTAAGTGCAATTTTGCATATTTTTTTTACAGTAATATACCCATTTTATAAAAATTTATGAAGTTTTGAATATTATCAATGTTTGAACAAGAGAGAAATGGGAGAACATGTAAATGAACTCAATGAGAAAAGTGTATAAATTTTGCGATCGGGGATTTTTGAGCCTTAAAACATTTCTAAGAGTTGTAAAACATAAAGCTAACTACTTCGCGGATTTCATTTATTGCGGGTATTTTTTGGAACCGAACCCCAGCGGAAAACGAGGGAACACTGTATCACAAATGATTAAGTGCGTTGAGCGTTAGTATGGTATTTGACTTCAGTTTGTGGAAGTAAGAATCACGTTTTATAATTTTTCTACATACAATTTTTTTTGCTCCAGTTATATTTGAATTGTTCTACATGCTGTATGTGACAATAATGTTAACTTTAAGGGATTGTACTATTTTAAGAAACTCGTTATGAAGCAGAATTTTGCAGCTGTGCTAATTATTAAAGATGGAATAAATTAAAATGTACTTTTTAAAGTAATAGTACAAGCCTGCATACCAATCTAATGTGAAATTAAACAATTGTTTTGTTATTTGTTTATTTCTGAAAATGCGTCAATGAGTGAGCTGCACTTGCACACCATTGCTATGCAACAATAACCAGTGGTGGCTTGGCACAAACACCATTCATTTGCAGCCTGGACACGTAGGGGTAAACATATCCGAAATCTCAGAATTTCAGGAAGTCTCCAATTAAATACAAATTTTCATGGGGAATATGTTACACAACCACTCACGATATTTTAGAGAAACGAGCTGACAGTCAGTATTACTGTGTTGCCTCAGGGAGCAGGGAGGCCAGTAATAAAGTTCAATGATACCTGTGACCACGGACGTGATGGACTGGGCAAAGGTCGTAGCAATCCTGCTTGAGGTCGACCAAGACGCCATACGAGTGAGTCCCGGCCGGGCCAAGTGGGAGGGCGTCCGGGACGCCAAACGAAGGGTGAAGGCGGCCGCAGCGCTTGCGCCGCCGGAACAGGTGCAGGTGGTGGCCGCAAGTGTGCCACCGGAACTAGAGCGGGTAGCAGCCGAGAGGCGGCCATGGGCCGGGCACCGTCGGAACTGGAACGAGACGAAACTTGAGCGAGAGGCAGACGCTGACCGGGCGCCGCTGGAACTTGAGACGCCAGCAACTCTGCCGCGAGGAGAGGACTTGAGACGGCTGCATCGGCCAGGGACAGAGAGGCCAGGGGCTGCAGCGGCACCGGCGAAACGGGCAGGGGCGGCAGCAGCACAGGCGAAGCATACGAGGGCTGAAGCAGCAGCAGCGGCACAGGCGGAGTGGCCAGAAACTGCCGAGGCGCCGGGACGGCGGATTTGAAGCTGCAGCAGACGAGGTTCGTGGACTTGAAGCTGAGGCAGGAGTGAAGCCTCCGGTCGGTCGGGTAGCGCTGCGACTGCTCCCATCCAGAAGTCCAATGCGTCAGCATTGGGGATCGGTGCTGGGACAGGCTGACTGGTTGGCGAAAGTCTTTAGCGCATCTCTCAGACCAGTCAAGGCCTGATCATGACGTGCACGCAATTGTTCGAGTCCAGGGCCTGGCACATCTTATTTAAGTCTGCGGGATCCATTTGGTCGGATTATTCTGTTATTTTCTGGAGTTGGATCCCAAAACGCAGACACAAATAAGATTTTAACTATTGATTCACATAATTTGACTAGGCGAGAAACAACGAGAGTTGCACAGAGGAACAGTGGTAATAATTCGACAAAACACAAGGGTGTGTTTTGTCTCAGGCAGGCTTATATAGACAGTGCATGGATCTGATTGGTTGTGGCCAAACGTAGGTAACCCTAATAGGTCGCTGAAACAGGACTGACATGGATTTATCTGATTCGTTGCTAACGACCACGCGGGTAAAACTGACTGGCTTCTGACCATATAAAGAGATTAAAGATTCTTGACATCACATAGTTACATCTCGATTGCATCAGTTCAAATAAAACAAAAACACTGTAGTTACATGCCAATTGCATCTTGCATCAATTCAAATAAAGTCAAATAAAACCAAACATCAGACATTTATGCCACAAGCAAAACAGACAAAACACAGTCATGAGATTTTTAATGAAGCGATTAATTGTGATTAATCAAAATTCTGAAATGTGATTAATCAGATAAAAAAAGAAAATTAATCGATTGACAGCTCTAACACAAATAATGAAAAAAATATTAACATTTTAAATTGCAATCGCAATATTGAAGAGGGGCAATTATTTTTTTAAATTGTTTAGTCTTTTACTGGATGGAAGGAAAGTCTGATTTCTGATGTTTATTATTATTATTTTTTAAATTATTATTATTATTTATTTATTTTTGCCGCAGGTGAGTTACCGGGCCAGACAAAGCACGTCTCATTCAGCCATCATCAAGATGATTGTGGTGTGGGTGCTGGCCTTTGTCCTGTACACCCCGGCCATCATAGTGTGGGAGCTGGCGGCGGGCCGGAGTCGGGTGCCAAATGAAGAGTGCTTCGCCGAATTCTATCACTCCTGGTATTTCCTGCTGTGCGCCTCCATGCTGGAGTTCTTCTCGCCTTTCATCTCGGTGGCTTTCTTCAACCTCAGCATTTATCTGAACATACGCCGGAGGAGGCTCCGCTGCAGGGAGGCTCAGCTCAACCTTCAGCTAAATGAACCCGTGTCTACGCAAGGGGGCGCTAACTCATTTTCCCGCACCTGGGGGGCGGCAGGGAAACTGGCCGCGCGGGGCTCCATCCACTCCCCGGCCTCGTCTCCCAATTTGGGCAAACCGGATCCGGCGAGCAGCAGGCCCAACCGTCTGTCCAGAGATAAGAAAATTGCTAAGTCGCTTGCCATCATTGTGTGTGTGTTTGCCATCTGCTGGGCACCGTACACCCTCCTGATGATCATCCGTGCCGCCTGCAGAGGGCGATGCATCCCGCGTCACTGGTATGAGGTCACCTTCTGGCTCCTGTGGATCAACTCTGCCGTCAACCCTTTCCTCTACCCGCTGTGTCACAGCAGCTTCCGCCGGGCCTTTGCTAAGATACTATGCCCAAAGCGACGAAGCTCGACTCCCCCTTTAGCCGTGCTTCGTGCGGGCCAGTGACCACCGAACGCTCCCGGTTGACAGCCCAAACTGTGAAGTTTTTCATGTAATGTATCATTATGGTCTTGTATGTGTGCAAACCCTCATCTATTGTGAGATTAACGTGCTTTCTTGCACATAAGTTTCGTTTTAAATGACTGAAATGTTTACAGTCGCTGCAGGTGCCACAAAACTATGAAAAATGTCTCAATGTTCAATGAATTGCTTATTGTAGCTTGCAAACTTCAGCCTGAACTCTATAATAGGAATGTATTTGCATAAAAGAACAAATGTTGCTATCACCATGATACTGCCATTAAATAGAGGTTTATGGAAAATCCATCTATGATGCCATCGTGCCAGTAAAAAAACATTTTCCCACTCTCGCTTTTGCCATTATCACTTTTATAAAGGACTTCATTATACAACTGAGCAATGGCATACAAAACATGAATATACAATAAAACAGAAATGTTCTCCTGCAAAACAAACATTTGTAAGTCGGACTGCATCATCACTTGTACTCTTGTTAATGTTTACATTTTGCATTATACTGTAATAAGTTGTTAAGAGACCAAGACAGCAAAAAAAAGAAAAAGAAACGTTTACAACATTTATGACTGTATTGTGCCGTTTAGCTGTGTTGAGTCAAGTGTGTGTTTGTTTCTTATTGCCACTAGATGTCACTATTTATCTTTGCAGTTTTCAACGTGTGGAACGCACCACAGCTTCAAAGCATCGTTGACCCAAATTGCTCTCCGACTGACTGCAGCGAGTGTGTTTGAATTAACACTTAAATGCAAAGTAATAAAAGTATTTGCACCAACTTCTTGAGTGATTTTAGCTTCAGGCAGACAATGTCACCTAATTATCCCTGAGGAAAAAAAAAAGTACACTTTTCCATTAGAAGTGCATCTATCTACTGTTTTTCATTTAGAGGCGCAGTACTACTGCTCAGTCTTTGAATGTCATTGTCGGGAGCATTAGATTTTTTGAAAATAAAATACTTGGAAGAACATATGTATAATAGTGAGAGAACATACAATATCTAACTATTTGTGACTTCTTTATCCACTTAAAACAGTAAATGTAATGATCTCAGTTCACATAAGAACACTAAATAGGTAAGGCTGACTCCATGTTAACACTGCTGCTGACCAAAACAGCAGCACCGAAGCACAGTTTATAGAAGACAAGCTCCCAAAGATTACCTAACATTATGTGCACACGATGCCTTTAAAACGCCAGTAAACTTGGACGTGGTCGTTCCACAATATTTGCATATCAATATTTATGTCACTGTAAGCTATACGCCATTTAAGCGTCTTGTCTCAGTCTGATTTTCCTCATAATGCCGGAAGTTCTTTAAATTTAAAGGCTAGTTTCACCTTACATGAATTGTGCACTAATAAACCTCTGGCCCCAATTCACAGAATTACAGTAACCTCTACTGCATTTACACACTTGTGCTTAATTTCAAAATGTAGATAACAACAAAAAAAAAATACTCTACCTCCTATGCATGAATACTGTAAAAAAAAGAAAAGAAAAAAAAAGAAAAAAAAAAAGGTAATATTTACTTGAAAAAAAATCTAATATTTTTTCACTCAGAAATTTTAAGTACATTTTACAAGGATAGTTTTGAGTACATTTGAGTAGTTTATTTAATAATAATAATAATAATAATAATAATAATAATAATAATAATAATAATAATAATAATAATAATAATAATAACAACAACAACAATAATAATAATAATAATAATAAGCTATATAAGCAAGGAACAAACTCATGACCTTCAGCTTGGCAGACAGACACGCTACCACCTGAGCCATATACGGCAATATACTAACATACAGAAGGGGTGGCATGGCTCAGGTGGTAGAGTGGCTATCACCCAAGCTGAAGGCCATGGTTTTTTGTCCCTGACATACATCCGTACATAGTTTATTTTTATTTATTTATTTTTAAATAAACTTGTAATATGTACTCAAATCTCTCCCTGTAAAATTTACTTACTTTTTTTTTTCTTCTTTTTTTTCTTTTTTTTTTTAACAGAGAAAATGAATTTCAGTGTTTCCCCACTCTATCAAGCCATGGCACATTTTCAACATTACAAAATGATTTATTAAATCTCATAATACCAAGCAAGAATGTCACACTGCTCGCTTTGGCCGGTTTATGAACAGGAACTAGAAATTATTAAAATAGAAAATTGTCATTAATTTCATACAATTTTATCTTTACAATGATCTGTCATGTTTTTTTTTTTTTTTTTTTTTTTTTTTTTAGGGAGGATGATTTTATGTATCAAAAATACTAGTGGTATTGGTGACGACTCAAGTGTTCAGTTGAATACTCGTACTGGTATTGGGCTGCAAAAAAATAAATAAATAAAAATAAACATTCCTAATCTTGTCCAAGTTTACTCGGTATGAAATTTTGGCCTGTTTAGTTGAAAATTTTAAATAACAAATAATAGCTCTTTATTCAGTTGTCTGTGGGAATGGCAGCACAGGTTAATTGAACCTTCTGCCACCTAATGTGAGTCCTTAATTCTTCTCCCCGTCACTGTTCGTCACTAGTATAGATAGATGAGCAAAGATTATTTATACAAAATAAATAATAGTGATCTGACTCATTAAGGGAAATTGTTAGAAATCATTGCTGTATTCTTTTCTTTTAAGCACATTTTAAGCATTTTACCCACTTCCTTGACGAGGTGCGCTTCTTCCCAATGTGCAGACTGAATTATTGCATTCATCTTGATAGATTCCAGGAGTTTTGTCCAGATGTAGACTCACTGGAGCGGTAATTACGCCATCATGTTAGATAGCGGGGGTTACATTTTGCAGGTGCCAGGGTCCCACAGGGGACTCCCATTGTTCAAATTGTCACATGTGGGCCCCTGGTCGGGTGCTGGGAGGACAGGCACAGCTGCAGGGACCAGGCCTCTGCACCCCCCGTACTCCGTCAGGGCTGCGTGCAGACGGACCCACCCTTATGCCCAAATGGGGGATGGGGGAGTGCGTTTGGGCCCATTTCCCTCGGGATGACAGCGCTGCATTTATCAGCAGAATTGAGAGGCTGGGTTTACCCGTGAGGGTGAGGACACTTGCACTGTGTGCAGTTCGACCAGCGGGAGAGCCGCTATTGATTTTGATGATAGATTGAAATGTCATGGCATGTGTGCCACAGCGCTAGGAAACGGGCTGAGGCTGCGTTGGGAATCGTCACAGATTATATTGGAGAGCTGTGTAAAGCATGTGTTAATCTGGTAAACATGTCTGGATGCTTACGTTTCTGCTATATAATTTTTTTTCCCTCCCAGCCTTAATTAACAGTCAGTGGTTTTATTGGGGGGGGCTTGCATGTCTGCATCTAAGAGCTGTGGCCCCTAATGGAGAGCACCTGTGCCCTTTAAGTTTATAGAGCTGCATTAGAAGAGAAGCAGCCGGTGATCAGAGGGAAGGGGGCGAGACTGTGAAATAACCCCTTGAGAATATCTCAACATCATTGTTAGGATGACCTCATGCTGAAATCATCTCTTGTCGAATCTTATAAACTGCGCGGCCTTCAAAGCAGGCCTAAAATAAAGTGAAAAAAAAAAAAATGTGAGTGAGCCCGCTGTGTTGTTCAGCATGACACAACGTTGCACACAACAAGGCCATGACTGATATGTTTTGGTATTTGGCACTAAAGCAAACACTGAAACGTTTCGACTGCAGGTCAGATCTTTTTTGAGGCTGGAGCATCACTTAAAGTCACTTTCTCTTAATGCAAAGCCCCTTTTCATATTTCATGAGCGCTCCAAAATAAAAACAGCTTTCCCCCCCTTCGCTTTCCCTTTTCTCGCCGCTTTTTCTCCTGCAGTGCACTTCCTGACTAGAGATTAAATAATTCCATCAGAATCCTCATAGGATGGGTTACCAGCACTTGGCAATTAAACAATTACATTTAATCAGCATGGGGCGACGCTTCAAGTCACCCTCATTTCAGACGTTGATTAAAAGCAATTCTTCAGTGGTTATTGCTGTCGACGCCGGCAACTCTCGGCTCAGGTTTGCCGCCGTCTGTGCGGCGGGGTCAGGCCGGATAGCAATATGGCAGGTTCAGTGGTTGCTAGGGAGGGGCGGCGGGTGCGGCGCGGGGACGTAACTGCCTCTTGTGGGTAAAGCGCTAATGGCGGACCTTCTATTGTCGCTTAAGTCGGAGCTAGTTAGATTACTTGGAGGCCTTTTGACCCTATAGTAGAAGAGACTCGGAGAACAATAGAATGAAGAAGAGCATTTAGTTACAGTATGCTTGTGGGAGTCCAGATTCTATGTGAGGGAATGTGTGCGCATAGTGTTGATGGTATATATATATCCACTCATACTTGCATCTAAGTGCACGAGGCTTGAATTAAAAGCACTTGCGTGTTAGCTGTACCTCATGTTTGACTGCGAGGTGGCAAAGTGCTGGAGCCAACAAAGCTTTTTCCCTCTGCACACGGAACCCAGGTGTCTCGCTTTCATAAGGCGCCCCACTAACTCGCCAAACCTCTTCATCAGCTGGCACCCACTCTCAAAATGCCAGTCGTGCCTGGCCTCCAACAAAGGACAGCTTTTGGGGAAGGGATGCACACAGGAATAAAAAGTGCTAGTTATCAGTCACCAGGCACTCACTAAATACACCTGCACATTCAAATGCAGATTCAATAACTCAAGAAGAAGATTTAAAAAAAATAAATAAATAAATAAAACCTTGAAAAGACAATAATGCTCAATTATGAATGACCCAGTTTTGTTTTGTTTTTCCCACCAAAAAAAAAAAAAAAACTACTTTGACCATGGACAACCCTGGACCCTCTCAATATTAAGCACATGCGTGATTATGCCCCGTAGTGTGTGATGTATTTGAGATAACCAAGACTGCGCACCACGCACAAAACCTCCACTGACAATCATCATATCTCCAATCCTTAACCAGCAGTCTATTGTAGTACCAAGACGGACCTGTGGGAGGCCACATGATCCCACAGGGCACTTGACAAATTGTAGAAGAAGAAGAAATGTCGAAGAAAAAAAATGCGCAATTTTAGAAGAAGAAATGTAGAAGAATTCTAGAAGATCAATTTTAGAAGAAAGCGAATAAGAATGGCAGAAACAGAAGAAGAATTGTAGAGGAAGAAAAAATGTTGAATACAAATTGTAGTAGAAGAAGAACTGTAGAAGAATGGTAGAAACAGAATAATTGTAGAAGAAGAAGAATTGTTGTAGTAGTAGAAGAAGAAACTAATTTCTTACAAATTTCTTATCATGTTAATGGTTACACTACATTGTGGATTTGTGGTGTAAACTCTTGCCTTTTTTATTTATTTTTTTACTGTGGAAACAAACAGTCAACAAAACCAATTGGACCCCAATTTATGTCTGAGAGCAACACATGCTTCCAGTCACTTGTATACTTACTTACAATGTTTTGTTCTTATTTTACTTATCTTATTCTTTATCTTTACTGCATCACAGATTCCTGTTTCACGTACAGCACTTTGTATACAGCAGGGGTGTCAAACATGCGGCCCGCGGGCCGGATCAGGCCCACAAAGGGGTTTAATCCGGCCCGCGAGATGATTTTGAAAAGTTAAAAAAAATTTGTAATGTTGGACTAATTAATCAGCCGGCCACAATCAAAACATATAAATTTGTAATTTCACAAGCAGTCCTCAGATAAGCAATGCAACTTGTACGGGCAATCGTCCTGGATGTCATTTTACACACAACTTAAAGTTATGTTGTTTTTTTAATGATTATTTATTTTTATTTTTTTTTTAATCATCGACCGAAAAACGTGTTAAATACGAAAAAAAATAAATCAATTACTAGTAAGAATTAGCATCCTTTTCACGTCATTAACTGCGCCACATAATGTATTCTGGGAACAATTTTTGTATATGCAAATCAGGTGGATTTAACACGTCTGGAACGTTTACTGGCAAAGTGTTGCCGCGTTCCATTTGCATTTGTGTTATTTTTCAGGAACAATAATTACAGTTGAGCTCAGTAAATTAGGGCTGGCCCATGAAAATCTGCGTATAAATGACGGCAATCGTTTTTTAAGTTTTATACCGTTGTTTTACCGATATGGCCCACTTGGTAATATATTTTCCTCCATGTGGCCCCTGAGCTAACATGAGTTTGACACCCCTGGTATACAGCAATGCTTGTTTTAAAGTGCTTTATAAATAAAGTTGGGTTGAGTCACTTCCTAATGTGTTTTAAATCCACTACTCCATTTCAGTCACTATTACGCAATTCATCTGAACTCAATGTTAAACACACACGTATATGGTTTTGCCATCGTAAATATCAAATCGGTCTAACAATTCCGATTATTGTCCCTAAAGTTTTTTTTTGTTTTTTTTTCTGAGCAGACATTTTCAACAAAGGATAATTACCCAGGATAATCTCTGGTCTTGTCATGACTGGGTCAGGCCAGGGTTAAGTTTGGGTCATGCAAGGGTTATGTTTGGGTCATGACTGTGAGGTCAAGTGTGTGTTTTGAACTGACGTAACTGCCTTCAACTGGAAAAACGCTATGTGATGTCAGGAGCTATGTGATGTCCAAGAACCTTTAATCTCTTTACTTAGTCAACAGCCAATCAGATAATTCCATGTTAGTCCTGTTACCCACATATCTAGCCACAGCCAATCCGATCAATTCACTGTCTATTCAAGGCAAACCGAGAAGTGTGTGTTTGTCGGATTATTACCTCGGTTCCTCTGTGCATCTCCACAGCCCAAGGAGACGAGTTGTCCAGTGGCTTAAAGGTTTAGCTGTTTGAATCCCGACTCTTGCACTTTGCTGTTTGTCCAGCACGAAAACACAATACAACTATTTGGGTTGATGCTGTTGATACTGTTCGAATCAAGGGTCGCCGAGATATTGCAGTTTAATTTTTTTCACTTTTTGGTAAAATTGGCCATGGCTTTCAAATGGTCTTTTCTAAGCATCCGCTGGTCCAAATTCAAAAACCAATGTATCTCTTGAAAGACCAAATCAAAAGGAATCCAAATCTGGCATTCATTTTTGCATCAGAGTCATTTCGACGTGAAATAACTTTTGATCTATATTTTGACCTTGAAATTCAAAATAAGGGACACACCCAACTTCAATGACACAGATACAAAAAATGTAATCCAAATCGTCAAGGTGTCAACGACAAAATATTTGCATACAAAGGTTACATATTTGCACTGGAGTTAAGTTGTCTCATAGCTCTTTAAGAAGGCTAATCAAAACTCAGGACTACTATCTGAGTAAGGGCATAATTGTGGGAATGCTGAAAGCATCCCACATATGTTATTCAGATTTTTATTCTCCTCACTTATTTTTGCAGAGAAACAACTCCCACATAATACTTCTGATTTACACCGTTCAAATTTCAACTTGCTTAAAAAATTCACGCCTTCCGGGGTATATATCATCTGAGTCCAAATTACTTACAGTACCAGAACAAAATAACATTAAATATCAACTTTTCCCCATTCATTTTCAATGGGACCCACTTTGAACTTTTTCTAAGTCCCACTTTCCATTCATACAACTGATCATCATTACCAGCTCTCTGACACTGCTCAGTGGAGCCTTGGTTAAGTGCATTGTCCAGTAACCAAGAGGTCCCAGGTTCGAATCCCATGTCTGAGTGTGCATTGCACAATATATCTATGGCAATTATGCTTAGTGATATAACTGTAAACCAACTGACTATCATATTAGGAAATGCATTACAATTTCACTGAAATGATTAAATGTATGTTGGCTTTCATCAGATTGCTATTTTTTAAAATAAATACATCATTAGCCATGAATTTGAAGCAGCCAAGTTAGATCAGTCGTTAGAGCAATTTCTTCCCCCATGGAGAACCTGGGTTCAAACCCTGCTTGGACCACATTTTAGTTCATTTCAATGGTTTGATAACAACAACTGACTGTTGTTTCAGGAAATGGATTATAATTTCTCTGAAATGATTAAACCCCACCTTAGACAGATTGCAGTTCAAGTTTTCTTCTAATTCATTTATCTTTCAACTTCAATTAAAACTTTTTAATTTTCACATAATTTATCTTTCAATTTTCTTCATAAGCATTCAGCTTATCATTCAGCTTTCAGCATTCCCGCAGTTAGTCTAGTTATTCATGTACTGTTGTGGTCAGTAAATGTATATCTCTTGGTCATGAGTTTCATGCAGCAGTATTACAGACAATACTGCTTTTAAAGAAGCAGTCAAATATAGAAAAAAAAGATTTAACAAGGGCGGGAATGTGGACTTTTTCTTTTCTTACTGTGGCATCAGAGCAGCACTGTAACAATCATCTCGTCTAATGACATTCCCCGTACCTCCTTGCCTCTGCAAAAATCTCATGGGGGAAGCGCTACAAAAAGTGATAATTACATGAAATATACATAGAGAATAAAGGGGGCATGTTTACATAACCAGGCCCATAAATATCTGACTGAGAAGACATTGTTCCACGTCTCCTTTTAAGCGGATCTCCTTGGGACGCCATTTTAATGACATGATGGTTTAAAGAGATGCCTGCTCCGTCTCGTTCCATATTTAATTAACTTTTGTTTTTTCTTTTCTCTGACGCGCTGAGTAGAGCAAAAAAAAAAAAAAAAAAAAGAAAGAGTAAAAAAGAAAGCACAGAGACAAACACATGCGAGATAGCGGGTAGACAATAACAAATAGCTGGGAGAACAGAGCAGGAGGCTGGGGGAACATGAGCAGAGACCTTGTCATGCCTTTGTGAGCTGTTTACAATACAAGAGATGCAAAGGGGTGGTGCACGGAGGGAGACATGGTTGGGTGAAGAGGGGAGGCTGAGGGTAAAGGATGAAAAAATACGGCGGGGATGAATGGGAAGCTCGGAATTAAAAAGGAGACGATTGAGACAGACGAAGCGAGAGGATGAATGCAGGGAAAGCTGGGATGGAACATCACAAATGCACAAACAAGGGACTTACATAAAACGAAACTTCAAGATGTACAAAACATAATGTCAGTTACCTCGCTAGAATCTGTCCTAGCTGGTCCACCAATGTTATAGATGCAACCACGTAAGTTTGCAAAGCTCGGAATAAGCGGCTACGAGTCAAAATTAGCATTTTACGCCTCGTTAAACAAATAAAACAAACTAAAGCAAATTTAATAACAATACTGAGAATGACTTTGACAGATTTTGAAGTATGTCCTAAAAATCTTAAAACATTGCCGCCACACACATCACGTTTGCGCGGTACGTAGTTCGCTGCTTACCCACACAACCAGCTAGCTAGCAACAATCTTCAGCTGACTTCTAGTGTAGCTGAACACGTTACGGACTCGTTCCTGAGTCAGTAATCATCGCCTCCATTGCAGCGAACAAGCTACACTTCTGACAAGTATCCTTTTTTTCACAAAGCGATGATGAGGAAAGACAGAGAAGCCATGCTAATTGCTAAGCTAACCTAAGATTGACACGTAGCCTACCTAATCGTCACTTGAAACAGTGCTTAAGTGCTTGGGCCATCGAGTACACCTTTCACAGAAATCAGGCTGGAACAGAATTAAAGTGGCATGTATCCAACAGCAGCAGCATTGTAGGCAATTTAATACATTTCTGGAAAGAAAATTGGGGAAAAAAATAATAATACTAAAGACATTGCTAAACAGGACATGAATTACGTTACGTTACAGCGGACGTCAGCCGGGAGGAGTGGCCTAGAAGATTAAAAGGTTTCGCTCATGTTATTTGTTTTCACAGTACAGCGAGTTTTGATCTTGATTTTTGAGATCTGCGCAATTCATTTTTCAAAGCCTTACAATTGATCTCATCTTTTTGTTTTTTTTTTCAATTTAACTTTGCTAAGCACTATTTTGCCTAAAAAAGCTAATCAACTCACTTCAACATAATTCCTTGACAACAAGATGCCACAAGATCAGCCAAAGCAATAGTTTTATTTATTTATTTTTGGGCCAGAGCACAAAAACAGTGAAAAGCTGATAATGTAGGTTAGCTTAAAAAAAAATCAAAAATAAAAATAAAAAATAAATAAATAAATCCATTAGCAAACTCATGTCTGAGAAAAACTAATTAAAAAATGTGCTTTTACTTTTTACAGATAATTTTAAACTCTTTAAAACAAGTAAATGCTTTACAGAAAAACAGTTTGAGCAAGTGGGTGTTGCGGCAGTGTGCGACTGAACACAATGCTACCACATCTGCCACAGCCAGGAGAACTGTTTGAATCTGTTATTTTAAAGATAAAAAAAAAAAAGACATTTAATTATACGTGTTCCATAAATAAGCACAAGCTCATCTTCATCAACACCCACACCGATTTGTTAACACTATTTGAAAAGTGATGCATAGAGACATTTGAGCAAGTGTCTAATGAAACAATGTTGAGGATCTCAGCATGACCTCCTTTGTCAGGTTATTACATTTTCCATTTCTAGCTGTATACAGTGAGTGTATTCTGCATTATTTATACTTATGTTCTTCTTGTTAAGAGTCTGGTCCTCACCTCGTCACAGCAAAGTTTTTTTTTTTTTTTTTTTTGTAAATTCTGCACCCACTCCTACCCTGGGAAACAGCAACAACAAAATGTCATGGTATGACTGTTTGTTTGTAAAGAAAAAAACAACAAAACAAAAACAAAAAAAACACCCAATAAATAGATATTTACTGACTACTGTAACCCCCAAAGTTGATCAGTAGTACTTAATTGGACAACCAATTGCAATGGCGATACAGTAGACCTACGGTTAGTGTGCTTGCCATGTACTACATGGTCCAATTCCCCAAAGTAATTAAATTACATAAAGGCATGTTTGTAATAAAAAAATAAAAATAAAATAATAATAATAATAATAATAATAATAATAATAATAATAATAATAATAATAATGATAATAATAATAATAATAATAATAATAAACAACAACAACAACAATAATAATAAAAAAAAAATAATAATAATAATAATAATAATAATAATAATAATAATAAAAGGGTACTCACTGACTGTCACTTGAAGACTCTGAGGACACTGTTTAATAAGCTGTATTGAATGTTTAAAGTTAAAATAATAACAGTAAGGTTGATAAAACTATTGAATGCTGCCTGTGAGAAAACAACTCACCCAAACGCTTTCTGTAAAATGTGCTGTTCAGTCGGCTACTTCAGTAGTGCTAGCATGCGGCTAATTGGCTAACAATAGCCGTTGGTGCCAACAAATGAGAATACTTAATCGGAACTACCCAAGTGAAACGCACAAATCCTGATATATATATATATATATCTAAACCAAGTTCTAAAATATTAATTTTACAAACTCTATAAACAGTTTTTAAGTGTTTCTTTCTTTGCATGGCTACTTTTCGCAACGCATGTTTAGCTCCGCCCCTTTACATTTTGATAGGCTAAAATCATGCATTAACTTGAGATTAATTTGCGGATAGAAAAGAAAAGAAAAAGATATCTATCTATCTATCTATCTATCTATCTATCTATCTATCTATCTATCTATCTATCTATCTATCTATCTATCTATCTATCTATCTATCTATCTATCTATCTATCTATCTATCTATCTATCTATCTATCTATCTATCTATCGTTAGCTAGCAAGCTAATATCGTTACCTATGTAACAATAACTATCTATCTATCTATCTATCTATCTATCTATCTATCTATCTATCTATCTATCTATCTATCTATCTATCTATCTATCTATCTATCTATCTATCTATCTATCTATCTATCTATCTATCTATCTATCTATCTATCTATCGTTAGCTAGCAAGCTAATATCGTTACCTATGTAACAATAACTATCTATCTATCTATCTATCTATCTATCTATCTATCTATCTATCTATCTATCTATCTATCTATCTATCTATCTATCTATCTATCTATCTATCTATCTATCTATCTATCTATCTATCTATCTATCTATCTATCTTTTAGTCTGTTTTACTATTTCTGGATTTTCATTGTAGAGAAACAAGCAAAATACTATACAGTACGTAAAGTTGTTTCGAATGTACACATACAACAATAAACCCTCGAGCGAATCCTGAGGTCGCGGCGTCCATTTTGCTGACACAGTTGGGCGGTGAAAAGATGGCTCCGTGGATGTGGAGTGCCGTTGTGAGAGATTGGGTTACCCCCAGACACTCCCAGTGGATCTGCCGGCCAAATGGATCTGGATCTCACGCTCGGGCGCCCATATTGAATGCCATAAGAGGTCTCCGAGGTCTCCTTCAGGAGGAGGAATGTGCAGCCTAACAATGTGGAGTTTGCGCCCAACTACATTTTTAAAGCAGAGCGACAGCAAAACATCACTTGGGAGAATAATGCAGAGCGGATTTCCAGTGTTTAGTTACTCAACTGCAGAAGGGGGTGGGTATCTCTTAATGAGGAGCTGTCACCCGGGAGAGGGGGATTTATTTATGGCAAGTGAAATTGCAAGTTCTAAAACAATTTTTTCAAAACTAATATATAGAAATGCAGACAGTTGGAGAAACTATTCATTTGCAAAGTCTAAGTCTACTTTACTGCTAATAGCCAAGTCACATAACATAAGATCATCTTAAATAACTCATTTACAACATATGGTAAGTCTGTGAGACTGTATATATGCTTTGGTGCTGCTGTTTTGGTTAGTAACTGGGCTCAAATGGGGTCTTTTTTATTTTAAAGTGGAAGTCGACCTTAAACATTTCTTGACATTAATATGTTATATGTGACCTCACTAGTTTAATATGACATTCTGATTAATATTACCTGTACATTTGTGGAATATGAGTTATGAAGCAAAATCCAGCCGTTTTTATGCATCTGAGGGAGCGGCCATTTTGCCACTTGCTGTCGACTGAAGATGACATCACAGTTGCTCAGGGCTCAGGCAATGACCTATCACAGCTCACCTGTTTTCTGAAGCTGCACTGTGATTGGTTGTTACCTAATGCTGCATTCGGGGATGGTCGGAAGTCGGACTTTCAAGAAAAAAAGGACCCCGACTTCACAATGTGACGTCACTCCGAATGGCAAAACACAATTTACTCGAATATAAAACTAGCTTTCTTCATTCATAAATATTCGACATAACTTGACATAACACAACGTACGTGACAGTATTGCCGCTATCTCCCTGCATGAAATTATACGGTCAACTACTTAACTGTATGGAATGCTTATGAAATAAGATTAAATCTATAAATGAATCAAAATTGCAAAAAGGTAAGTTTTCTAGAGGTCAAAATGAGTTTTGAGGACCAAAATAAAAAATAATTTATCACTATCCGCCATTTTGGTTGTTTACGTTCGCCTCGAACGCTTTCAGGTCGGAACTGGTAAAAACCAACTTTGATATATCCGACTTCCGACCATCCTCGAATGCAGCATCTGTGATGTCATCTTCAGTTGACAGCAAGTGGCAAAATGGCCGCACCCTGAGATTGATGAAAACAGGTGGATTTTGCTGCTTAACTCATATTCCACTAATATGAACCAGAATACTGTATTTAGACTAGTGGGTCTGTATACAACGTATTATTGTTATATTACAAAAAAAAAAAAAAATTGAGGTTGACTTCTTCTTTAATGTTTGTGTCCATGAACTTAAGGGTCATCTATTTGAGGGAGGCGTTTAATTCTTTTGATTTGATTTTTATTGAACATATAAACAAGCAAACAGCAGAAAAAAACAGAAAAAACCCCCCAATAAAATCATCAATAAGTTTATTCATCAATATGTTCAAAAGGGAGTAGGAAGAAGTTAAAAACTTATGTAGTCCATTTTACTATATATATATTTAAACTTATTTCACTATTAATACAATACTAATTTAATATTTTTTTTAAATAAAATGTATAAACCTGGTTATATATACAAGTGCACTTAATTCTTTTAAGTTGTTGAGGCACCTGTCAACTTCCTGGGACACAGTGCCTTTTTTGACAGATGGGCGTCGTTTTATTTGAAGGATTTACGGTGCTCATATTTGTGCTGGCCTCCGGGATTTTGTCATCCTGCTCAAGTTTTGGATGCTGCTTTTCCTCCTGAGGACTTTGGATGCAAGGTCTGGTGAATTAAAAAAAAAAAAAAAACAAAAAAAAAAAACACACGCACACAAAATGGAATTCCACACACATCTTGCCCATTGCAGCTCCTCTGTAACATCTGCCTCAAAACGTCCAGTTCCAATAAAAGGCTGGCTCGGCTCTTTGCCGGCGTCCGTGCCACAGCACCGCCGAGGTTTTAAGTTATCTCTGAACGAGCCATCCGTTCTGCTGCTTTCTGATGGAAGAATACTGGGGGGCTGTGTAATTATATTGCTTTAAACGAGCCCCCGAGAACGCCCCTGCCAAAGCGCCCACAAAGTCTCACACTTTGGCGCGCGTCAGAAAGGCAACTCTTGCACTTGTCGGCGTGTGTGTGTGCGTGTGTGTGTCTGCTTAGGCTGGCATTAAGAGAGTGGCCACGGTGGTTCTGATACGCCTCACAAGTGAATTTAATTAAATCATAAATATGAGCTGGAGGCCGCCACCCAATTTAATGTAATGGATGATATGGGCCAGTCCGTCTTTGGCAAAGCAAAGTTCTGGAGCCGATCGAATGCCCTTGAAGCTTATTAAAAGTGTTTGGCACGCGGACATGCTAGCAAAGTTGTTAAATGGACGGCGTGGATTGCTTTCAGTAAGGCGGCGCATGCTGGACTCAACCATCTTTGATTTGGGTCGAGGGGTGTTCAAGCTATCAGTTGAACAAACTTATATGTTGCGTTTGGAAGGAGAAGATACAAACATAAATAAGAACATAAATACATGGCGATTTCAGACAAATAAGAAACAACACAATAACAAAATAAAAAACAAACTAAATATAAATAATATTGCACTTCTTCACTACTGCAAACTATGATTATAAATGGTAAAAAAAAATAGATTTAAATAAGCATTGTTATTATTAGGGTGGAACAATTAAAACATTCACTGGCAGCCATTTTAGAGCATGGATGTAACGATAACCGTGATATTGCGATATTACAATTGCCACAGTATCGTCAACGTCATGTTACGATATTTAAAGCACTGCATATCCATCAAAAAAACTTTACTTTTCACGTGCTTCGGCCAAGCACAGACAAAGACTATGATACTTTACGCTGCTGAGCATACGCTGTGCATTGTTTAAAAAGTAATTCAAGATGGCGGAGGAAAGACCTATTTATCCTAATATAGCATTTTCCCTTAAAATTGTATGAAATGAATAGCAATTTTCTGATCTTTTGATTTATAGTTCCTGATCATAAAACAGACAGGACGGTCAATACTGATATCGACCATCGTTGCGATACCTTTAAATAAGGACAGGCATCAAGCCCAATACTATACCTGATATCCATGTCAATTATGTAAAAAAAATAAAAAATAATAATACATGGGAAGATCACCTTGAAAACATAATCGCATATTAACTCTTTTACTGCCACACGTTATAAAAAAAAAAAACAACCCCCGATGCCAGCCGATTTCGAGCATTTTAACTTATTTTTCAAAGCAAACAGAATATTGTGTTCTTTTACTACATAAACAACATGGGTACCACATGGAAGATCGCGTTCCATTCTTTCATTAGAAAAAAGTATGTTTCTACCTTATTCCGTTCTTTAGTAATCACCATTTGAAAAGTCGTCATTTGAGCGACATTGAGCGAAAATTGAAAAGAAAAGATACATTTTGTCCACAACAGTGACTTTGATACTAATATTTTTTGTTTAGTGACGCTCCGTCAAATTAGCTTTAATGTTACCAAGGCTTTGATCATTCACATCAGCCTTGAAAACTTTCCATTTGATCAGATTGCATCATGTTTCATTGTAATGCACAGCTCTAGTTAGGGCCCGAGCAGCTACTGCTGCCATCTGCTGGCCATAGTTAGTAGCCATAGTTTCACAACTCATTGACCCAGCTCCGCTGCACTTGGACGTTGCATTGACCACTGATATATTCACAAAAAAAAAAAAAAAAAAGTAGTTGACGTCACTTAACGTTTATGGCGGCATACGTCGTGATTTTACTAAACGTAATTAAACGTTTTTGGCGGTCAAAGAGTTAAATGGCAATGACAATATTGAGTGGGGGAAAAAAATAAATCAAATTTTTTTTTTTTAATTATTCAGCCTTATTGGTCATTTTTTAAATTTCATTTCTGTATTGTTGGATGTCATTTAATTGTACAGATGCACTGCATGTGTCAGATGAGTGTACAGTAAGCACCTTTTGTCATTGTAGCTGCCGTAGCGACACGCTTTGAAAAACGAAAGCGAACGTTTGAATAAACGCCGCCGAAGTATCGCCGCTGATGAATCATCGGAGTTGACGGACAGATGTTGTCTGTTTCATCCCGTTCTGCAAATCCTTTTCTCCGTCTCCTGCAGTGCTGGCGGCTCCCTAAATAGACCTCGAGCGAGGGTGTGTGTGTGCGTGTGTGGAATGGGACCGCACAGGGTGATGGGTAATGGAGTCATTAATAACGCGGACCTCCCTCAAGAAGCTCAGATGTTCGTTAGCCGGAGCCACGAGGGAGCCACGGGGAAATATAAAGCACTTTAATATCAGGAGAAAAAAAAAATACTTTTTTCTTTTCTTTTTTTTTGATGATTGTGTTCATGCTGTCATAGGTCTTGTCTGATAGGTTAATTGCAAGTACACACATTTATAGACTATGTACATGGGGAGCAACCTTGAGGGGCCCCAAACTGTCAAAAATAATGTTCAAATAGGAAAGCATTCGTGTCCCTTTCACTAATGTATCCCACGGGACTAATTATTGGACGCCGGTGGAAGTGTTTGCACCTTTTCCAGGGCAAAAAAAGATACACCGAATTGTTCAAGTATTTTAGTGCCACATCTAATGAGAAGTGATACAGAGAGCTGCATCAAACGGTCTGCTTTTATGACTGATAATTATACTCACTTTTATAAGGGTAATTAATTTCACAAAATGTGTATTATTGTGGTTTCCACTGGGGTACAATTGCAGTGGATTGTACAGAGAGCATATATATTTAGTGATATGTGGGATGTGTGATTTTATACCACAATAATATAGTGATGAGCAATCAGTTTTGGACCTAATCCAACTTTTAATATAATCATCACTGATGTTGTTCCGATACCCTGACTGGTATCGGCAGAGGCGCCGATACTGCATTAAAACAGTGGTATCGGTATCGGTGAGTACTCACAAGTAACATGCCGATACCATTAATTCCAATAATAATATAGGATTTGGATGCAGCATCTTGTGTCTTGCTCGTGCGCGACATTCACTGACATATTCACTGCATGCCGATCTAAGATATCCTATTGGTCCTTGAATGCTCTGAACCAATGGCAGGACAGGTTTTTCATGCTGAGGAAAAAAAACCTTCAGTATCGGTATGGTATCGGTATCGGCCGATACTGCAAAGCTGGGTATCGGAATTGGGGGCCAACACTAACATCACACCACTAAATAATGAACAAAAACGCTCTATAACTTATGCTGGCATTAAAGAAGATAGAAGCATTTCACACATTTGTGGATCGATAAATATTACTAAAGCGTAAAACACTTAGCCCTAACCTTAAAAAAAAAAAGAGAGAGAGAGAGAGAGAGAGAGAGAGAGAGAGAGAGAGAGAGAGAGAGAGAGAGAGAGAGAGAGAGAGAGAGAGAGAGAGAGAGAGAGAGAGAGAGAGAGAGAGAGAGAGAGAAATTTTTCCATGTTGGATTAGGACACATAACGGGACACATGATCTATCTATCTATCTATCTATCTATCTATCTATCTATCTATCTATCTATCTATCTATCTATCTATCTATCTATCTATCTATCTATCTATCTATCTATCGATTTGCTAATTTTGTTTCAAATGTTTATTTCCCAATTGTAACAATACATATCTACACACTAGGGATGTAACGATAATGGCAATATCGTGATATTAAAACTACCACAATATCGTCGTCGTCATCATAATATTTAGTAGGAACACATCTGTTAAAAAAAAAGTCAGGTTGATTTCCATTTGTGCAGTTCTAGCACCCTCTAGTGGCTAGTTTATTAGTGCAATTTAATTTTCATTAGGGATGTTTTGGCCTTCTATGTTTAAAATCTATGCTAATTATCAGATGAAGGGGAACCTAATTTGCTTGTGAATCGATAAATGTGTGCTTGCATTAGCAAGTAAGTGCCTCAATATTATTAGAGATTGTAGGTGGTTTATATGCATTGCTGTTATGTACAAAAGCACAATATTGTGCTTTTTTTTTTTTTTTTTTTTACAATATTGTGATCTTTTTTTTATCTTTTTTTTATGTGCTTTTTTTTAGTGTTTTTTTTTTTTTTTTTTTTTTTTTACAATATTGTGATATGAATTATATATTGCCAACCCTCCCACAATATTGTGATAATAATCGTATTGTGTCCTACATATCGTGATATCGTATCATGATGTTGATATCGTTACATCCCTACTAGATATATAGCAATTTATCGAAAAAATAGGATTTTTCTAATTACATTACAAAATAAAATAGACAAAGCTGAGGTTAGCATGTTGGGTTGGCCTTCAGTAAGCGTTCCAGTTTCTCATGTGGCCCATTCATATAAATAACTGCCCACCCCTGATATAGACCAAAGTCCAGCTTTTCTTGAAAAGTGTGTATTGAAAATAATTTTTTAAAATCATGCCCTCCACAAAACCAGTAGTGCGCATCTTAAGCTCAACCAATCATAGGCATGCATATAGCTGAACCAATCAGAGGACGGACAATTGCTGTTTATATATAAAAAAAAACACCAAAGCATTTTCCTTATAATTTTTTTACTTTTTAATATTTCCATCACATGTGCAACACAAAAAAAAGTTAGCTCTGCTGAAATACAGAGCTTCATATTTGTACAATACTTTTGAGTAACATTGGCAATAACTGTCCTCTAGCGGCGGGGAGATTTAGCCGGAGATTTCCTGTAAACGGCGTACGAACGTTTCTCGAGTCAAAATGTCAAAACATTAAAGTTTCATACAAAAGTGCATTTCAGGTTCAATGAATGCAAAACATTTACACAACCGAATGTTGTTGTTGTTGTTTTTTTTTAAAGTGTGATGCCACGCCGGCGTCCAGCTGGAGCGGAGGGCAATGGGACACTGCAAAAAAGACACAGAGGGTGTCGGCCACTCTCCAGGAGAGCCAGGGACTAAGTAGAGTACATCCCGAATACAGGATGAAACATAATTTCAATTTCCTTGCTCCTTTGTTGAACAAAAACACAGAGATAACAAAATATGAAAAGGGAAAAAAAAAAAAAAAACTCCAGTCATCTCCAGGCTTCAATGAGCAGTAAACATCAAGAGTCGAAATGTACAGGTTGAGTCAGCGGGCTGAAGACTTCCCCATTGCTCTCGGAGCCACGTGGGAATTTTTTTTTTCATGCCTCTGTTCGGCAGCCCACCGGGACCGGGACGACCCCCCTTTCCATAAATGTGTGTTGCTGCATTTGCATATGTCAGCGTACTGTCCCGCTTTTGCTTCTGAAGAAGAAGCTGTGTTCTCGTCATCCTCACGATTGACGCGGGATGCGAACCCTCTCTTCCCCTTTTTAAACCCAATTGAAGCTGACTGACTTTTTTTTCTTAAACAGACAAACATGTTAAACTGTACATCGGCAAATACTGTATAAGATTGCAATATAGCTGTCGTTAAGTAACACATGAAGAAGTCTATGTACAAGCATGTTTTCTTTTTTTTTAAAGTAAACAATGGGCAATGTCATTTTGTGGCCCCCGCCGCTCACACGTCTTTATTTTCTTTTCTTTTTTTCTTCCTCCGCGTGGCTTCGCTTCCTCGCCACGCAGCCGAATCCTTTAAGCGAGGCAGCGAGCGCGACGGCGCACTGGCCAATAATTGGCGCTCGGGCTGTTTTGTCCGCGTCACGTCCCCCCGTTTGGTCGTCGGCGGTGCTCGTCTGGGCCGGGTTAGCTGCTGTGCTGAGTCAACGTGTGGTTCTGCAAGGACACACAAGGAAACATGGTTAATGGTCGCTGACGTTTCTTCGCGCGATTAAGCTGGGGTGCAGACATATAAGCACAGTCGGGCTGAATTTCAGCATTTTCCCTCCTTTGAGAGTCACTTTACACTAGAACGTTTATTGCGTTTGGCGTTAAAGAGGAAGACAGCTCCTCCCAAAATTTCTTGACAATAATATATTCTATTTAGCCGCACTCTTCTAAATACAGTATTTTGGTTTATAATATTGTGTTAGTGGAATCGGAGTTAAGCAGCAAAATCCAGCAATAACAATCAATCACAGCTAAGCTTCAGAAAACAGGAGACTCATGAATGGTCATTGCCTGAGCCCTGAGCAACTGTGATGTCAACTTTAGTTGAGAGGAAGCGGCAAAATGGCCACCCCTTGAGATGGATAAAAACGGCTGGATTTTGCTACATAACCCATATTCCACTAACACAATATTCACCAAAATACCGTATATAGACGAGTGGGGCTAGTTGGAATATATTATTGTCAAGAAATATTTAAGGTTGACTTGGTTAAACATTTTTAATTTAAAATACAGAAGCCCGGCAAGTGAACCCGAAAGACTGAGCAAACCGGATTTAGCAAGAACAGCTAACAAGATCAGCTAGCGAGAGTTGGCTAACAAGAGTGGCTAGCGGGAGAAGCTAACTGGATTTAGCCGGAGCAGTAAACAAGAGCGGCGAGGAGGAGTGGCTAATAAGAGCGGCTAGCGGGAGAAGCCAACTAGATTTAGCCCAGCTGGAGTAGCTAACAAGAGCGGCTAGCGGGAGTTGCAAACAAGAGCGGCTAAGAGGAGTGGCTAACAAGAGCGGCTAGCGGGAGAAGCTATTAAAAAAATGTTTGTAAAAGCTTGCGATGTTCACAAAGTTGTCCTTTGGGAATCCGTAGAAGGATGATGCCATGTTTGACCGCCTCTTGTAAGGTCAGACTACAGCCATATAATATAAATATTAATTACATACAAAAATGTACGTTGAGGTGATGGGACATATATATTTTTCCACATTATTGAAATCAATAGTAGTTTTTTAAAATGATAAAATTATTAGGTCACCACTAGAGGATGCTACAAAATACACACTGGGGCTTTAATGAGCAAAGTTAGGGCTTTTTGTTTGCAACAATGACAGATAAGTACATCTAAGTCAAGGTGTGGTCTAACCAGTGGCAAAATCTCAGTTTTTACTTCCTGGTAGGCTTGTCTCGCGTCTTCCGCACTGAGCAAGTGCAGTGTGAAAAGGGATTAAGTTGATTTAGTATGCTTAAATGTGTTAAAAGCATGTACGCGGGGTCAAATTATATCTAAAATTGTGTCTTTATGGAGCATTTTGACCTGTCCGACACGTTAAAAAGACAAAACCATTTTCTACGAGGGAAATATTTTGAACAAATTGGATGTCAACCAGCATCTGGAAATGGATTGGAGATTTTGGGCTGAGGATTGTTTTAATAACATTGGCAATCTAAATAAAGCTATCCATCATAATAGCAATGCAATACTAGCTAACAAATGACGGTCAAACATTTAAACACAAATATGATGCTCTTTTTGTCCACATGCCAGTCTACAGGTGCACGCAATGTTTTGATTGCCTTGACATTTCAACATCATCACCGTCAGGCTTTCATTATCCCCATTCCAATTAACTTGCACCTGAGTCAGACGTGTGCGCTGGCGGATCGATACCCTCTGGATACCGGGATTAAGCTTGCTAAAACCCGCTTCTGACACCAAAGCACAACACCTCTGACAGATAACATCCCCCCCCAGCACCAATGTTGAAAAATATTACATCCCAATCAAAGGCTGTGGCCATGGAAACAAATCCATAACGAGGCGCTGGCACGCCGGACGGTATACTGTCCTTGGAGTCTTGTTTATTTATCCCGGGCTGCCATCTAATCAATGTATGCACTACAAAAAAAAATGTACAAAAAGGGACTATCAAAGTTAAGAGCGGCTTTTTTTTATTTTTACATATGTAATGCTGCAAAGGTAACATGCCGACTTTGTTTTTGTTGTTTTATCCACGTTCATTAAGAGACACGCACACTGCAGATGATTGTAGAGTGGTTGTAGCGGGGCAGCTGTGCCAGGTTCTTGAAAGGGAGCGTGGACCGGGGGGGTGTGTAACTGGTGTCCCTGGTGGGCGGAATCCAGGTCATCTTTTGAAGTGACTGCTAATCCCTTTAATGCAAACTACATGCCCCACTTGCTGCGCTCACTTTAAAACACGGCCTTGGACTCGTGTCGACTGGCACGGACTTTAGACACACCTGTCACACGCTTGCGCGCGCTCCTCTCAACAAGTCCACCAGCCGGCTCATCATTATTGTACGCAATCACGCCCATAAGGCCGTCTGTACAATATTATTATCGAATAAAGGTGACAATTTGTTTGTAGATGTGCAATCCATCATATGCGGGAATGCTGAAGCATCCGCCACACTTTTTTGTCGCGTAACAACTCCCACATAATACTTCCAATTTACACTGTTCAAAGTTCAACTAGCTTCAAAAAGTCACGCCTCCCGGGGTATACATCGTCTGATTTCACATTACTTAAAATATTTGCACAATTTAAAATGTTTAATATCAACTTTCCCCCATTCATTTCCAATGGGACAGGCATTGAACTTTTTCCCAAGTATCACTTTCCAAGCTCACTTCCATACATATAACTTATCATCATTACCAGGTGTCTGATACTGCTCGTTGGTAAAGTGCTTTGCCCAGTAACCAGGAGGTCATCATTTCATAATTTATCTCTCTATTTACTTCAGAAGCATTCCACATGCATTCAAATCTTAGCATTCAGCTTTCAGCATTCCCACGCAATTTCTCCAGAAATTGCACTTAGTCTAGTATTGAAAGATGTTTCTAATATTTTGGTTGCCTTATACAAGGCCTCCAATTAGGTTACAGTGTCAGTTTTGTTCATTACAATTTACACATATATGTCAATATTAATTTTCCAAGTAGGAGTCCAGGGTTAATATACTGAAATTTAACCCCATCAGTAAAAAAAAGTACGATTATAGTACTCTTGATAAAGTTAAATTCCTGTTGAATGTATTTGCAAGTACTACTACTGTTATTTATTTATTTATTTATTTATTTATTTATTACAGGCCCAACAGCAAACAACATTTTCCACATTTCCCACCAAAATGGATCATTCTGTACGGAAATGAAATTGAACGTTGTTGGCATTCATTACACATGCCACAAATACAGATCAATAAAATTCATTTAACAGTTTTTCAACCCGTCCAAGGAACATAAAAATAACACTTAATGAATCACAAAGTGCTGCCGACATTCCTTAGATGAGAAAGACATGCGGAATGAAGAGGAGAAAAAAAAGTCCATTCCCAAATGATGCTTCCATGATGGGGCACAGTGTGAGATCCGGAAAAAAAATTCTATCATTGTTAAGGCACAATTTTTTGAATACAGTTCTCGTAAGGGTGCCATTAGGTTGCGTAAGTAAATGGTACTTCATTTATATAGTGCTTTCCCACCTTACAGGGCTTCAAAGCTCTTTATGTTCGACTGCTCATTCACCTACTGATGACGCGGCATGGGATTGAACCCACAACCTCTGGGTTGGGAGACAACCACTCTACCACTGAATAAAGTGAGCTCCACTGATTTGTTCTTAGAATATAAACTATTGTTACAAACAATAGCTATCAATGAAAATATTTTCATGGTCAAATCCTCAAAACGATCCAACTTTGATGCAATATTGCGCCCACACTGGATAGCAAAAGGCACAAAAGTGTTTTAATTTAGCATCACCCATCTGCTGAGTAGTCATATCAGCTCGAGAACATCCTGTTTAATTTTTGCCGTTAAGAGGATACTTGACTCACTGAGCCATTTTCAGCAGTCAAAAGTTTACATTTTGTTTATAATTAATGTGATAACTTCATTAGTTTTCATGTACAATTAGTACCTTTAAAAAGTAATTTTTCTACTTGCTGTCGACTGATGATGACATCACCTGTGCTGAAGAAGTAGGTAACGACCAATCATGGCTCAGTTTACTGACCAAACTCAGAAAACAGGTGAGCCATGATTGGCATGTTACCAATCAGGGCTACTTCCTCAGCACAGGTGACGTCATCATCAGTCGACAGCAAGAGAGAGAAAAAAAAAAAGTTTTTAAAGGCATTAATTGTACATGAAAAATAATGAGGTTATCAAATAAATTCCGGACAAAAGATTTTCACTGCTGAAAATTGTTCAATGAGTCAAGTATCCTTTTAAGAGTTTTTTCATGTTGATTGATGAAACGGGTTTGGGGGCTAATTTTCCAGGTTGAGTGCCTTTTTTAGGCCCCCCCCAAAACATGATTCAGAATGACAATGCTGCCTGGTGCTTGGATGCTAATAATATTTTCCCACGCAACAAAAAAATCCTTATTTTGAAGGTGGTTTTGTGTCTTATTCCCCTTCCACGCTGTCGGTGCAGAACCCTTTGGGGGCATCGCCAGTGGGCGACTATTAACCCCTGTTGCATTGCTCGGCTCCCTCCTTCCCCATCCGGCTGCCTCCAGATGAAGCGTTTAAACACCTCCACGGCTTTCCCTTCAGCTGCGGCGATTACTCCCCGACAGGTGGGGTAATAAGCAGTTTGACGGGAGAGCAGGGAGAGTGACCCCCCACCCCCCCCCTCACCCCCCCTTCCCTTACTCGGCTTTTTCTTAAAAAGAGAAGGCCCCGGACAGGCTTCGTGCAGAAATAAAGCTCCTTTAAGTGAGTCTGGGAGGAAACTCCCCTTGGGACGCTCCCACAACCGCCCTGCCCCCCCCTCCCCTGCATCCTTGGTGTTGCCGAGGAGGGACAGGAACGCGGCAACCTTATTAATGAATGCGGCCCATTACCCGTCAGCCTGACTCCTCGACTGCTCCCAGAAGCCCCCTGCAGTACGTGACTTCAAATGGCAGGATATTGACACGGAGAGAGCAAAGCGGCTCGGACTCCCGCGCGCGAGTGTGCGGGGAGGGTGAAACGGGCAGAACGTTTGTGCGCACACCTCGTGCGCACACGCGTGCGTGGACCCCAAAGGAACGTAGCTCCTTGGATATAATGTAGGGCTCGTAACAGCTATTAGAGGGGAAAATAACCCCTCTGGGGAACGGCTCCTACCCCCTCCACCGCCATCACTGCATGTCCCAGCTTTGTCTGACACGCACACACGCCCGCACATCGCATTCCTACCTATTTCCTTAGACACGCCGCTAGTTCTCTCACCGAGGGCTTTCTCAAGGACGGTGTTAAACGACTTCAGTGGCAACCATGCAGACTAAAGGGAAATGGGGAGAGGGGGGGATGAAGGGTGTTGTTGAAAGATTGAAAATGAAACCGATACCGTCATCTCGGCGGACGCTAAAACTCGGCACAGTCGCTACCCTGAGTGATGGAGAGCAGCGCTGTCGGTAACGCGTTACTTTGAATTAAGCGCAATTTACAGCGACGACTAAACTAAGCCAGCCATCAGACTACAGTTACTCTTGAACACCACGTTATAGTTACTGTCATGACTGGGTCATGCCAGGGTTAAGTTTGGGTCATGCAAGGGTTATGCTTGGGTCATGACCGTGAAGTCAAGTGTCGGTTTTGAACTGATGTAACCATCATCTGGTTGTCAAATGGACTGTGGGAGTAGTCAAATTAACAGTGATGTCTGAGGAAGTGATGTCATTGTTTCCACATCATTCAACGAGAGACATTTGCGTTTTCAAGATGCGAGTAGTCAGTAGTTTGGGTTTATCAGCTAAAAAAGAAAATTTGAAGGTTTCTTGACAGTGTTATCTATTTAGCTTCAATAATACTGTTTAAAAACAAACAAACAAACAAACAAACAGATCGCAGTGCAGATACATTCTCAGTCAAACCAGATTGTGTAACCGCAGGAGGTCTCAAAATTTAAGTAGTATATTTATAAACAATATACTTAAAATTCTAACTGTTGAGTTTTGCCATTACAACATTAATGGTTAAATGTGAGGGCTGGGTTTAAAACATCAAATAATCCATATCGAATCAATTTTCCTTTTCAAGACCAATATCGATGAATAAAACCATGAATCCATTATTTTATATATCTCTTTTTCCCATAAATTCTAAAGAAAATAGAAATTTACAGGCTATTTTTTCTGTGGATCTTTAAATTGACTGTTCTCATGATTTGAAAAGTATTTTCTTACATTTATGAAAGACTTGAATTATTGCACTTTAAGACAATTCAGAATCTTTTTAATTTATATTTACAATTATTGAATTAGATTATGAAAATATTTTCATTTCATCCTTGCTGATGCCAATGTTTGTTACTTTCATTGATAAAATATAATGTGACCAGTCACTGCCTCCGCAAACTTTACGTTGGAATTTAATATTTGTGGAGTTTTTGACATGTAAGAATAATTGATGTGCCATAAGTAATTGATGTCCTATTGACTTTAAGTGAATTGAATCAGAAAAAAAACCCTGAAATTGAATTGAACTGAACTCTTGTGACTCGAAATTGCATCGAATGAAGAAATTAGAATCAATACCGACCCCTATTAAATATGACAAGTAAATAAGATTGCCTTTATTTTAAAAATAATTAAAAAATACTCTTGTTAAATTAAGTCTAAAAAGACTGTCTTTATATTTTTTTAGAAAGTAAAAACAAGTAGCATTTTTTTTAAGTGGAATCCTGAAAAGATCAATTAAAAATAAAATAAAATTATAAAATCATTATTTATTTCCATAATGGTAAAAACACTTTCAATTAAATAGTGAAACAGTATCTGCTAAATGTAAACATAAAAGTAACTCATAATCTTAGTTACTTTTTAAGTCAAGTAATCAGAAAAGTAACTCAGTTACTTTTTCAAGCAAGTAATCATTAAAGTAACTAAGTTACTTTTTCAAGGTCACTGATGGCAAGTTAAGGAATTCTTTCTGAACACAAGTTAAAGCACGCGGTGGCAAATTAGACGTGGACCACGAATCGAGCAAAAAAAAAAAAAAAAAGTCCAGGCGGTAAGCAGGATGTCACTAATGGTGTCACACCAGAATGACTGCAATTTAGGATTAGATGGCCTCCATTAAGCCTTTTAGCGCTCGTCTCAACTCCCTCCTTCGATGGCGTCCTATTCCCCCGGAAGCTCGGCCGTTCCCTCCAAACCTTAATCTCCTCCTCCACCCTTTCAACCACCTGCTGGAAGGCTCCACTTTAAAAAAAAAAAAAAAAAAACCCAGCACATCAGTCACAACTAAATTACATTTTGCTTCTATCATTGACGTGCTTCATGAAGATGGGCAGTGCCAGCGTCTTCTCCCTGCGTTCCCTGGGTGCCGCTGTTCAACCCCCAACTTTCATGTGATTTCATCACCCCACAGCAAACCTCCTCCAGGGCAAGAAGAAGAGGAGGAGGAGGAGGGAGAAGACCCCGCAGCATGCAAACAGGTGCAACGTGTCTTACGGAATTTCAGGCTGCGGCTGCGAGGAGAAGTTGGAGGGAAGCAGCCGGATGAGGAGTTGATTTTTTTGATCGCCCTTTACATCGTAGCCCGTTGCCGCGGCCTCCGTCGAGAGCGTCCGTTCTCCAGTGAGGCAAGCGCGGTGAGCGGCTTGCGTCAGCGCCGCAGAGGAAAAGAGCGGACGGACTTCTCCCATCGCTTTCATCTGAGCGCGCCGTATTAGACACAAGCTCTTATTGTACGACATCACAGTGAGGGAAGATGTCGGGCTTAATCGCGGCTCTCGCAATGTTTGATTAGTATAATGTTAATACCCGTTTCTGTGCTCTCGCATGGTGTTTTGCCCAGATTTAGCGAGTGGTTAGAAAGCAGAGTTCAAGCAGGCAGTGTTCCATAATCTTAAGTGTAGGTTGTTCAATTTCAGAGGACGGACATAAAAGGGAATGATTGTCAATTAGGAAGTTGCCGAAAGCTTGCGCCACTGCCTGAAACAATAGAAGATAAACTGGTTGTGTTGAGGATTTTTACAAGTAAAACGGGTCTCACAAGTCACTTATAACAACAGAAATAGACAACACGTTATCAGATATGCTATCAGTTAGCCTAGCGTTTTCCATTTCTTCCTCTACTACTACTTTATATTCTTCTTTGTATTTTCCTCACCTGTCACTTATAACAACAGAAATAGACAACACATGTTATCAGATATGCTATCAGTTAACCTAGCTTTTCCCCATTTCTTCCTCTACAACTACTTTTTATTCTTCTT
Source organism: Festucalex cinctus (assembly GCF_051991245.1). Lineage (NCBI taxonomy): Eukaryota > Metazoa > Chordata > Actinopteri > Syngnathiformes > Syngnathidae > Festucalex > Festucalex cinctus. Next base: position 18,377,299 of record NC_135411.1, on the reverse strand, counting down.
TGTATTTTCCTCACCTGTCACTTATAACAACAGAATTAGACAACACATTATCAGATATGCTATCAGTTAACCTAGCTTTTCCCCATTTCTTCCTCTACTACTACTTTTTATTCTTCTTTGTATTTTCCTCACGTCACTTATAACAACAGAAATGGACAACACATGTTATCAGATATGCTATCAGTTAGCCTACCTCTTTCCATTTCATCCTCTACTACTGCTTTTTCTTCTTCTTTGTATTTTCCTCACGTCACTTATAACAACAGAAATGGACAACACATGTTATCAGTTATGCTATCAGTTAGCCTAGCTTTTTCCATTTCTTCCTCTACTACTACTTTATATTCTTCTTTGTATTTTCGTCACATGTCATAACAACAGAAATACACAACACACTATCAGATATGCTATCAGTTAGCCTAGCTTTGTCAATTTCTTCCGCTAGGGTGACCAGATTTTCAAAACTGAACAGCGGCTCTAAAAATTAAATACACAATAAATTTTCACTATTTACAACACATTTAATGACAAGTCAATCTGGCGACTGGTGGTTGCATTCCTTGCTAAATGCTAAAAGCTACCTTGGAGGACAGTGGATTCTTTTTTTTTTTTTTTTTTTTTTTTGCTCGGTCCCGACAGCTATTGGAAGATGTGCCGTTTACCTCGCGCCTGTCCCAAATTATAACACTGGAAATATGCCGCCAGAATCGCTTAGCTTGCGATGGGTCTGACTGGCGACCGCAGCATTGGGTTAGTAGGACTACATTTCCCATGATTCATTCACACGAACGCAGGAAGTAGCGTAGCTCCGGGAATGACAAAAACACGCCTGTTTGCAATTAGATGGAGAATGTGAGTGTTAAAGAAAATACGAAGGAATTTAACAGTTAAATTCCTTTTTAATTAGTTTGTCGTATGAATCATGTGACCACTGTGTGATTGACATTCACATGGTCCAAAACCGGGATGCCGGGACAGGACCCTGAATTAAAACACGACAAAACAATGGAGCTGGCAAAATCTGCTGAGACACAACGCTGAAAATTGGGACGGTCCTGCTTAAAAACTTAAAATGTTTTGTTGATAATTACTTTACTTTGTAACTGAACTCTGGGGAGAAACAGGGCAGAGAAAATAAGACTTGCCTTCTTTCTACTCCTTTTCATGCAACATCGAAGAATATTGTTTTATATTGTCTTTTCTTTCTTTTACAAATGCATTAAATAAATGATTGAAATTGAAAAATTCTGGTTACCCTACGAAGATACGTACAGTAATAGAGCTGTCAAAATTAATAAATTAATCGAGAAGTAATCAATTATCAAATTAATCAACAACTATTTTAATAACCGAGGAATCGTTTGGAATTTAATTTAAAATTGTCGAAATCCTCTGATTTCAGCATATCAACAGTAATTTTTGTAGTCCTTCATGAACGAAGACTGAATGACTTCTGTGTTTAATGAAAATATGACATGTGCAAACATCTGTTTTTACTTTAGAAACTAATAACCAAACCCATAACATCAATTATCAGTAATCAGGTAAAAAAAATGCTTTTGTAATATACTTTAAGTCAAGTCAAGTCATCTTTAATGTAAAAATGAATCCGATTAGTTGATTAATCAGATGAATAATCGATAGATTAATCGATTCTGAAAATATTCGATAGTGACAGCACTAGGCAGTAATAATAACACATCGATTTTTCCTTGTCAATCGTGTCGTCTCTCACATTTAAAAATCAGTTTAGAAGTAAAAAAGTGGCATATGTGCCCCATTTTTGTTTATCATAGAGATGAACGCGCCGCACTGCATCTTGGATTATGTGCAAAAAGTTCTACTTGTGTTGTGTTTTTAAAAAGAAAAGACAAGGGCGTTGCAACCGGGCTCGATCTTTAATGGCGTGTTGAACTCAGTCCAGTATCGACTCTGAGCGTTCCCCACAGTAAAGCTTCCCCGTCTTTGACCTCAGGCCAGGCTTACCGCCGGCCAACTTAGCCCGAGCAAGAACACAATCAAATAAATAAATAAATAAATAAATAATTGAGCAGTTGGCATTCTCCACAGTCATCACTTATCGGGCCGCGGGGAGGGATGACCCGCCCAAAACACCCGCGTTGTGCCACAACCCGCCTGGTTTCCTTGGCAACAGACTGTCTTGTTTGAGGAGAGGTGCCCGGGGGAGCCGGGGCGGCGGTACAGTAACAGCCGACAACAAGCGCGCATCTCCGTGGCTTCCTTTTGTCATATTCCCAACAAAATACTCGCGTCTAAACAGCGACCGGCGTTGTGCTCCAAAATGGCGGCAAACGAGTAAATGTTTCCGAGGGGCAACCGGAGACGACAGGCCACCTTTTTTTTGTGTGTGTGTTGGGGGAGGGGGCGCTTTGTTGTTGCGAATGCTAGTCATTAGCCCGTCTTAGCAGACAATCGAATGGCGCTGGAATCGGGCCGTGCGGCGATCCCGCTGTTTGACTGAGGTAGCAAAACAAGTGCACAACTGCTGTGTTATTATGGGGCCTCATTAAGTGAGGGGAAGGTGGGAGACGGGCGAGGGGAAGCGTCAGCGAGAGGGCCGGCGAGGGGAAGGAAAAGAAGAAAAGAGGAAACACAAGAGAGCGATACAAAGTGTATTCTGAGGTGATGGCAACACACACGCGCGCACACGCACACACAGATGCCTTTCCAGCCAAAATGAAGACTATGACTAAAGAAGCCAATTAAAGGCTTTCTTAGGGGAGCCATCTTGGGAGGGGGATGGGTCTTCCTGGGACATGAGCCCTGGGCAACATCCTCTAATTAGACAGAGCGAGGGGGGAGGATCTCTGCCTGTCACTGGGAGGGAGATGGGGTCCGTGGGGTTCCGCATGTCAGTCCCAGAAACAAAAACACAATTACTCTCACATTTAACCACTTCGGTCTGCTTTGAAAGGAGACGCCAGACCGACAACCTCGACGCGGCGCACCTTCCGGATCGACTGCGCGTCGTCTACGCGGAAGCTGGAGCGCTAACCGCCACGCTCGTGTTTTTCCGCCAATCAGAGAATGAGCTTTTCATTGACTGACAATGGACGTGGTTCGACGCCCCTTTTGGAATTCAAGGGGGAATAATTGTACCATGGACCATTCACATTCACCCTCATTGATGAGTTAGAGTCTTCACTTAATCTAACTTGCATGTTTATGGGAACTGGAATACCTTGAGAAAACCGACTGAGGTACAAGTACAACATGCAAACTTTTCACAGCAGAGCCAGAGCCGAGACTTGAACCCAGAACCTTTTGATTGTGATGCCATCTGACTACTTTAAGGGAAAGTCAACCTTAAACATTTCTTGACGATAATATATGTGACCTCATGGCATTCTGATTAATGTTAAATTTGTGGAATGTGAGTTATGAAGCAAAATCCAGACGTTTTTATCCATCTCATGGGGCGGCCATTTTGCCATTTGCTGTTGACTGAAGATGACATCACAGATGCTCAGCGCTCAGGCCACAAGCAATCACAGCTCACCTGTTTTCTGAAGCTGAGCTGTGATTGGTTGTTACCTGATCCCTGAGCAACTGTGATGTCAGGGCACGACCAATCACAGCTCACCTGTTTTCTGAAGCTGAGCTGTGATTGGTTGTTACCTGAGCCCTGAGCAACTGTGATGTCATTATCACTCAACAGCTTGTGACAAAATGGCTGCCTTCTGATATTGATAAAAACTCAAAGTTAAAGTTTACTGTAAAATGGATAAAACTAGAGCAAACTAAATATTCTATATCCTCCTGAATACCAGCAATTCAAATTTGTCCACTGTAGTGGACCTTTTTAAACCTGAATATCTCCGACTTAGTGCATAGGATTGAATTAACTCCTTTTGTGCTCTATAGAGGACATTCAGAGCTGTCCAATGATACCAAATGTGTAGGGGTGGGGCTTTGCTCCCTATGATTGCATCATAAAAGAAAATGGCTTCCCTCAGTGCAAGCACTTTTTAGGGAAGAGGAAAAGTGACACTTTTATCACACTTTTTATTGAATAAATTTAGGCTTTAAATGTTGTTAGCATGTTTTCTATAAGACTATTAAGAACACAGAGTATTGTTTGAATTATTTTAACTGTATTTGAGCCTAGCATTTAAGTTTAAAAAAATGTCCTCTGTAGTGGACACATCATAGCGTAAAAAAAAATAAAATAAAAAAATAAAAAAATAAAAAAATTTATTTTGCAGTATTCCAGTTTTTGGGAAACTTTGGGAAATATCAAAATAAACATGATTACACTATTTTTTTTTTCTTCCTGGTAGTCAGGAGGATATTTAAAATTAAAACTTTTCGAACCAACCCCTTTTAAAGGGGAAGTCAACCTTAAACATTTCCTGACAATAACATGTTATATATGACCTCACTAGTATAAACATTCTAATTATTAGATTCAGTTGCTCATGGCTCAGGCAACGGCCAATCACAGCTCAGCTTCAGAAAACAGGTGCGTGTGATTGGTCGTTGCCTGAGTAACTGTGATGTCATCTTCCGTTGACTGCCAAGTGGCAATATGGCCGCCGCCTGATACTGAAAAAAACTGCTGGACTTGGCTGCTTAACTCATCTTCCACTAACACAATATTAACTCGAATACCATATTTAGACTAGTGGGGCTGCTTATTGTCAAGAATTATTTGGGGGCGTTGGCTTCACCTTTTAAGTTACAATTTCAAAATGTATCATGGCAGTATTAAGAGAAATAATGCATGGAATTGGATAGCTTCAGATGGGAATTAACCTTGGAGTGATAGTGATTTGTTACAATGGGTCTCACAACCTGGGTTAGAAGCATCCATACTTTGACCTCATTCGGGCACTCGAATCGCATTTTTTTTTTTTTTTTTTGACTGTTTCAAAGTGAGTCATCTGCACAACAATGGAACAAAAAAAATGATATTTCCATAGGACGGACCTGAGCAGTAAAAGACTTGCAAAATGATGAAGGACCAAGAATTGAGCCTTGGGGAACTCCAGGACAGCACATCACCAAACTGCTCAAGTAAAATTAAAGCCAGGTGTGTGCCAGTTTGTTAATAAGAAAAAACAAACAAAACAAAAACACCTTCAGAAGCATTTCAATCATCATTGAAAATTTGAAATATCCAGCTTCAATCAAATCACAACCAACAGCAAAAAGAACCTTCAGTGAATTTCCTGAGAAGCACAAACATTTTTTTTCCGTTGTTGATTTCTCACAGTTGTTAGAAAAGTCAAGTCGGAAAGCAAAGACGACATGTTTGCACAAGAGATGCGTCGACGGATCGGGGCACAACGCGCCGAGCATCTCCTCTTTGTTTGGATTTAACTTTCCCTGGTGGCGCAACACAGGAAAGAGAAAAGAGCTCAAAGGCTTCTGGGAGTTTTTTTTTTTTTTTTTTGTCATATCTCCCCGCAGACAACGTGCTTGCGTGCACATATCAGACCCTGGGAGAGACCGCCAGAAAGACAAACACGCACACACACACAAATGCGAGCACGCTGAGTGGGAGAAAATCCTCCCAGGACGGCGAGGTCTGACATGCTGTCTAATTCTGATGCACCTAACACAACTCCAACGCCACGATGGTGACACATCACTCGCCATCCGAGGCTGTTTACGTCCCCGTTTACTGTAATGCCGGTACAGTGTTGCGGATAATTAGAAATAAGCTGAAATATTAATGACGGCTCTTCACAAGCTGCCGTTTTCCCTTCTCATTCATTGTTTCTTTATTCTTTTTTTTTGGGTGGGGGGGGGGGGGGGGGCAACATTTTGAAACGGTGACAGTATCACCTGGGGTGACGAAGACGAAAACAAGTTGTCATATAAAAGGGGGGAAATAAAAATACATATGCAACTTTCAAACGCGTGAAGAGCTGTCACACGCGGCGGATCAAGATGTTTCTATAAAACGGGGTGTTTGAAAGACGCTTAGGGACAAACATGGAGAGATTTGCTTTACGTTTGGGACGCGGGGGCATTTGGGGTGGTTGGCGGGGGCATGTTTTCAAATTCTGGAAGAATTACATTAAAAAAAAAAGTATGGAGAGTGCATTAGGATGTTATTTAAAAAAAATCAGACTTAATCCATGTAATTTTGAATTTTCATGAGAATATTGCAAAATTATTCTTATAAAAAATACTTTCTTTGTAAGAGTCTGACTTCATTCTTGTAAATTTATAACTTGATGGTCATGGTACATTTACTTTCTTTTTTGGAAAACAAAACAAAACAAAAAAATCCAGAAACAAATCTGGGCTCATGAACAGAGAAAAAGTTGCAGCAACTTGAAAATTTGCAATGTTGTTGTGGATTGCGATGATATGCTGGAAGGGATTCTTGTCCTCAATTCAATTCTGTCTTTGGCCAATAAATCACAGTGGCAACAGCAAGCTCACCTTTTAGACCAACGTGAGAGTAGTTGTTGCACTATGTATTATTCTAATATCATTATTCATGCAAAAAACGATATTTTTTTTTATCATTCGTGGCATGTCCATACAACTTCTCACTTTTTTCTTTCCTGGCCATCCATTCTCTCAATTCCGGTGCTGGGCGGACGCTGCGTGGCTGTTTACGCTGACCCGGTGACCGCCAAGCCAATAAATACGCTTAATTAAAACGCTGGAATTGGTCACAGCGTGGCAATCACTGGCATCACGCGGGGAGAGGAGACTCTCATTTGAGCCCGACGTGATGCAGATGCGTGCTCGTCACTCGCTCCACTCATTAAGGATGTCGGGATTGTCTATGAAGGGATCCTTTTGGAGGGTACGCCAATTAAGGAAGGTGTCCTGCGGGCGTGTAAGAGGGGCGGGGCACAGGGAGAAAGAAGGCATTAGGCCACCCAAATACTTTTTTTTTTTTTTTTTTTGGTATGAAATGCACTTAATAAATAAAGTTTGATCGATTGAGTGAATATTTATCTATTACCATTACAAAACAATTGAACACATTTAAATAATAATAAAAAAAAAAAAAAACACTGTGTGCCACTTTGCTTGTCGACTGTCTGTAACAAGTTTAACTCTGACCAACCAACGGAAACGTGCTGTCACTGAGAGTCAATTTAGGTTGTAAATGTAGGTTAGTAAAAAATACAAAGAAGAAGAACTACTTGTAATAGTAGTAGCACTAGTCTAGTAGGAGGAGTAGAAATGGAAGAATCTGTCATGACTGGGTCAACTCTCCCCCCAAAAAACTGCCGTTGATTTATTGATTTATTTATTATATCCCTCAGTGTGGATGAGCTCCTCCTGGGTGCCTTTCCTCACAGGGTTCTTCTGTGCCCCGCCATGTTGTGGTTTGCGTGTGTTTGTGGGTACCATCATGGAGATATAGGGGGAGGGGTGGGTGTTTCTTTCTATTGTAATATGGATATTTTAATTGTTCAGGACCTTGAGTTGCATTTGAATGTTTGAAGTTTGTATTGTATTGTATGTTTATTATATTTTACTTTCTTCCAAGTGTAAAGTTTACTCTGTTTAGAGTGGCGCCGAAGGGTAAACTTTTCAAAATGTACTGCGAACCGACTGCATCCTTCTCATATAAGCCTACAAGAGTCAGTCCAACCTCCGAATCAGGACAGAGATGCCCCCAATCGCTTCCTTGTGCTACGCCGCATCGCTGCGGTATCCAAACCTAAGCGCTTCCTCTTAAACCGACTCGCCGCACTCTCGCCGAGATGTCAGATTTAAGCTGCGGCTAATAGCGCGCGTCCATCAGTTAATGAATCTCCCTAATTAATCCGGGCAATGCGGAGGAAGTTTGTTATCGGGTCTCGCGTTGCAGTGTGGCTTTCGCCATCGCCCGGGGACGTTTTTTAAAAGTCTCGTAAGAGGAGGAGGGAGACGCTTTAACCAAAGACGAGCGCGAGGTTGCATCGCTGTGTAGATGCGTCTCGATGAGGGTCAGCACCTCGTGAAATATCTCGACTTTATTCGATATTTTAATGGGGTGAGGGAGAAGGGTGAAGACAGTGGAAGGTGGGTGGGGGAGGGAGACCCCGGAGAGCTGCGGACGAACGCCGGTGCATGCATCTGACTTCTTTTGTTTTGTCTGTGAAGGGAAGGAGATTATTCTCCGTTGGAATGTGGATTCCGGGGCCCAGTGGCCCAGGAGTCAGTCAATCTGACCGGTCTGAGGGGGGCCGCCGGGCGGGGGGTCCTCGGAGGGCTGATTAGACGGATGCGCTCCCATCATCCATCTCGACAGGCCGGCGAAAATTGGCTAGCCCCCTCGCAGGGTAGAGTTCACCACCGGGGGGGTTGGGGAGGCGGAGGATGAGGAGGAGAAGGAGGAAGAGGCTGCGAGGCGCCGCACGCTGGATACCTGTCACAGCCTTTGGTCTGTTCCAGGCAGCAAATTAATAAAATATCCTTCCCGCTCGCCCGTACCTGCCGCCGCGGCTCTGCCCGCTCGCCGCGCCCCCCCCTTGACCTCTGCAAGTACGGCGAGAGACGAGGAGCCGAAGTGTCGGGGAGAAAAGTGCAAAGCGGAGACGCGGCAAACGCGCGGGGGCTTCCACTTCTCGCGCTGCTGGAAGACAAGCCGACTTCACACGGACTGGCAAAGGAGCAGCGTGTGTCAGGCGGCCGAGGACGGGGAAGGCGCTGCACAACTTGGACCACTCGCAAACTGCACCATTTCTTGGATGCCAAAGAGTACGATGGCCACACTCAAAGTCATATAAAACTATACTAATGTACTGTATATAGCACACTTTAAGTCATGAAAACAAAGTTCTACTTTTTTAAGAAAAAAAAAGTTATACTGGTATGAAGTTGCATTTTATGACACAATTGCGACAATATTATACCTTTTATTGTATTTTTTTTGCATACTAAATCTGTCTTGTCTTAATACTAACAATTAAATTAATATTTTTATTATTATAATATATATATATATATATATATATATAATTATTATTTTATTTATTTTTATTTATAAATTACAATTAATAAAATTAATTGTATTGTGTCCTTTTTTATAGTCAATACAAATATGACTTATGTCTCCTGATACTACTAGAGCAAAACCTCATTTGCCCTAATTTTCTTATGATTTGTTTTTTCATTTGCTGTGTTTTACGCAGTTTTTGTGCATGCACTTAGTTTTCATACAAAAACATCTGTAACTCTGACATTTATTTCTCAATGTTGATGTGTTTTGTATTTTGTGTTCAACGGAAGGCAAGTTGTATTCCACAACGTGTAAGGTCTAACAACTCTCTTTTGCTTGGTAAAACTCAGTTGGCGCCACGTTCATGCAACATCATGTAAAAAGTCAGACCTTCAAAATAAAAGCACACAGTTTAATAACGCAATCATATGCTTTTTGGCTCTATTAAAATTATGAAAAACAAGGTTCCACTGCGTCTTCTCCGGGTACTCCGGTCTCCTCCCACATTCCAAAGACATGCATGGCAGGTTAATTGGGCGCTCCGAATTGTCCCGAGATGTGCGTGTGAGTGTGGATGGTTGTTCGTCTCTGGGGTGTCCCCTGACTACTGCCCAGAGCCAGCTGAGATAGGCTCCAGCACCCCCCGCGACCCTTGTGAGGAATAAGCAGTCAAGAAAATGGATGGATGGATGGAAGGTTCCACTGCATTTTCTTGAAAATAGACATTATAGACTTTTTTTTTTTTTTTTGACTTTATAATTGTAAAGGTACTACAAAAATTAGTGTTTTTCCCCATCTTTCCATTTTTATTCACATAATATTTTACCTGTCTTCTAAGAATTTTTGTTTTAAGAAAATAAACTCAAACTAAGCTTAATTCTTGTACATAGTACAGTGTGTTTCTTGGGAAAAGCTCATTTATAAAACATCTTTATTTCTATTCATTTACATTTTTGGTTTAGAGTACATTTTAAGTTTTTCTTTCATTCTTTCTTTTCTCTCTGTCTTTTCTTTATTGTAATAAGATTACTACTTTGATTTACATTTAATTTCCCTAAAAATACACTTTTGCTTTCATAGTTGTTTTTTTCAAGGTGACCCTACTCCTCCTTTATAATTTTATTCTCCTGAGATTACAATTCATTGATTTTTGTGAGATTCCTACTTTTTCTTGTCCTCTTCTTGTGAAATACTACTTTTATTTTTTTACTCCCTTTCTTTCTTTCTTTCTTTCTTTCTTTCTTTCTTTCTTTCTATTCCTTTTTTGTCTTAAAAAAAAAACATTTCTAAAAAAAAAATCTTGAGAAAAATACAACTTTTTTTCCATAGTGGTACCCCATATTTTTTTTCTCCTGCTGGGTTTTAGTGCACGGCAACCATATTGGTTGTATTATTCTATAGGTGCTGTTTGTGATGAACTCACTTGGGAGTTTCCTGCAAGCACACGTTGACTCTAATGATCATCTGCCACAGGTCTGCCATGTTCTGCTCTCATCTCCTGGCTCAATGCGTAAAACTGTGTTATCATACGTAGAACAACACCTCAGGGCTGTGGTGGATGTCAAACGACCCTCGTTCTTCTAAGGAGTATCACTTTTCTTCAGCATAGGCTCGTCCAATTGTTTGCAACTTCGTTTTTGATCACGTCCGGTGATCGCTATTTGGCGGATATTATACAGGGGGCATACAGAAAAATGAAAATTGTTGACATTGTTAAGACAGTAAAAAAAAAATAAATAAAAATACAGTATGTGAAGCATATTGAGTTACGATGTATGACGTGCACTTGAAACATGTAAAACTATCAGAAGATAGCAAGTACCGATACCAGGCATCTGTATCAGACCGATGCACGACCATCTTTCAAGGTATCGGGTCTTGTGATGGCGGCCGATACTGCTTGTGGCCATTTTATGAGCAGGAAGTAGAAATTAGAAGAATGGAAAATGTTATTTTCAATTTTATTTTTAAGGAAAATGCTATAATGAAACATTGAGACTGAGATTGGTATATTTGAAAAGGGACAGTGAAATTTCACAAAACGCATGATAAAACACGATTTAAAAAAAGCCAGAACTAGCCTAATACTAATACTCGGTATTGGTCTTGAACATCCCTGGAAAAAGAGTTTCAACTTGTTTTTAAAAGTGTTCACACTTTACTGGTGTGTTATGATTCTTTGTTCACTCTGGTAAGAGAAAAATTGAAGTACAGAGAAAAAAATAACTTTTCAAGAGTGATTTAGAGGGGTGTATAAAACAAGGGGGGGGTGGGGGGGTGGGGGGGGTTATTCACATGATTTTTATAGTATGCTAATTTCTGGTCGCCCATACATGACGTTTCGCATTTTTATGTTAGCATTAAACTCGCTGACTTTTGCTCGACCAAATGATGTAGTCTAAGCATGTATCCGTGATATTGTGTTAAATAATCCAGGATTGGCGTTTGTTTAATTCATTCGTCCAGATGACCGTCAGATAATGATCACGTTCACCTTCCTCCTGGCAGACTGTCAAGCTGGCCGTCCATGCAGACGAGCGCATCCTCTGGCTAGCCGCTAATCCCGCATTCAGGAAGCCGCGTTTGGAGACTCGCACCTCATTTGTTTCTTTTTACCCTCGCTGGCAAATTAAGGGAAAACGCCAGTGATTAGAGCAGAACAAGGTGCTTTATGGAGTAAGAATTTAATGATTCATCTTCAAACGGTAATAAAAAAATGATGCCATGCGCACTATGGAGAATCCCCCAAACACGCGCGCACGCACACACCAGTAGTGTAATAAAATAATAAGGCCTGTTTCATTTTTTTTCCGCACTCCCAGAGGAGAAAAGAAGTGAAAAAAAGATTGCCAGAAAATGGATTATCTCTCCAATGCTACGAGTTCACAAGTCCAACTAGTAACTTTGTTGAAGGGCAGATATCCCCCCCACACCCCCTTGAGGAAAACACTCATATTTAGCCACGAGGCCTCCTCTGCGATTAGAAGCGAAGATGCAGCCGTTCTGGCTCGCCCCATCCGTGTTTTTGCCTCGGCGCTGCGCGTAATTACCGCTTCAAAAACCAGCATTCGGCTAATCCCTTAATTCCTGATATTTTACTGCTCTGCCGGTCTAATAAGCAAATCAAATCATATCTGGGAATCACAAATGAGTTTTCCAACGGACTCAAGTAATTCCTTCTCCGATCCGAAGCCGGAGCGGCGTTAGGGAGGGGACGGCGGGGGCCCGTTCGGCGTCACGCGGCTCACCTGCAATTCCGTCTGGAAGAAGAACTTCTGAGGACACTGCGAGCAGTCGTAGATCTTATCCTCCTGGCCGTGAGCGGAGAAGATGTGCTGCTGGAGCTTGTTGGCCTGCACGAACACTGCGGAAGAAGGAGAGGCGTTGAGATTCCGTGTGTGCAATCGTGTTATAAAACGATCCCTCCACTCGTGTAAATTGGAGCGGGCCAGCATAATTGCGTCTGCCTGAATGGAAATAAATGGACTAAAGAGAACATGACTAAATTACAACGTCCAAGATAGGAATATTGTTGTGAGGTTTAATTGAAAAACAACAATTGATATGTTATGAGTGGTCAAATTGACAGCACAAGTGCTCCCAAATTCATTTCGTTTTGTGAATGATGATGCCCTATGTGGTGACAATTATTATTGTTTTCATAGAAATATGTCTTCATGATTTCCTTTCCTACCCCGCCTACTGCCTGAAGGATAGGCTCCAGCACCCCCGCGACCCTTGTGAGGATTGAGTGGTTATGAAAATAGATGGATGGATTTCCTTTCCAATTCAAGAAAACAGCTTTACACTTTTTTACCCCTCAGAAAAATACTTTAACAACTTTTTCTCATAAGTTTGATGATTTCCCAAAAAGTAAATCTTTCAGAAAAAATGTAAACATTTATATTACATGAGATTTTTCCTATTCTTGTAAAATAAATAAATGTCCCCACTTTATTCTTGTGTTTGTACTTTCCAAAAAATCAAACTATTCTCATTAGCTTGTTTACTCATGTCAAACAAACTTTATTTTCAAAACATTGCAATTTGTTTCCCGCTAGGAACACATAAAGGGACAGTGTGTAGTTTTTTTTTTTTCAAAGTTCATTCATTTTTAAACCCACTATTAGTTTCAATAGTATGAAAAAAAATACTATCACATCATCTTACATTTAAAAACAATATAGAAAATATAATCATAGGTCTCGTAATTGCTAATTATATTACATAAATCACGGAGGAGATAACTTCATGAACACAGTAATTGGTGGTAGGCTTGCGTAGTGTTTCTGAGGCACCGTTAGTTCAAACTTAGGTGGTTGCATTCTAGTAGTTCACCACAGATGGCATTAAATTATACACACTGTCACTTTAACTGTAGTCATTTATTTCTCTACAAAAAAGTGTAAAAAAAAAAAAGATTTTACTCATAAAACAATACCTATTTTTTCAAAAAAGAAATTGTGATATTACTTACCCCCAAAATGAAAATTGCTTGCCAAAAAGTGAAATGCTATCCTCATAAGATTACAACTTCCCCCTATAAAAAAAAAATGCTATTCATCGCAGTGTTACAGGCCAAGCTTGGCCCTTAAAGTTCTGTAGTGCCGCACTTTGGCGCAGGAGGGCGGTGTTGTTTAGGAAAGAGAAGGAGAGCGGAAGACCTTGCGTGTGCGCACCGTCTGTCGTTGAGGAGTGCTAAAACAAAAGTTCGTATGAAACAACGAAAACGAGAGTCTGCCTGCTCAGTCGCCATACCATCAGTTAGGAGGTCCCTGGGCAGGAGAAGAGGACTTAACAGCTGTAACCAACGTGGGCACGTTTTATCACACAGTGTGTGCTAAATACTGAAAGCGTCTCCGTTAACGTCCACGTTAGCGCTTAGCTACGCTAACTTACAGTGGCTGGCTCGCCGTCAGAAGGATTCGACAAAAAGTGCTCAACTGCCGTGAGAGGCGAGGTCTGTCTTGCATATTTTACATTGAATATTATTTGCTTTAGCGTCTTTGTAGAAATGTTCCCAAACCTTCGAAGTCCGATGTCGGTTAGCCATGAGAGCATACTGTGTACAGCTGGTGCTGACGTCACGTCTGACCCAGATTAATGCTACTGCGCATGTGCGTCTAGTAAGAGCAGGCAGTCAAACGAGTGGTTGAGGCAGTTTTGGAAGAAAAAACAAATTTAAGGCTGATATATATTATGTAAAACTGACTAGTCGACTATTTAAATTAGCCGTCGACGCTTTTGGTCATCGACGTAGTCACGACTAATCTTGGCAGCCCTACGTAATATTACCACTTGTACGCTTGAAAAATATGTTTTAATAGGACTATAATCTGATAAGATTATGATTATGTGTTCGCCTACACAAAGACCGCCGGATAATAGACAAGTGGGAGACTTTGCTGCAAGCGTTACTGCAATCATAATTGCATTTGCCTGAATGGAAATTGAAGAGAATATGTCAAATGGCAAGTAAAATGGCTTAATTACAAACAAACGAGGGCTGCATCTGCAGTACAACAACCTTGTTATGTGATATAATTGAAAAAAAGAAAACAACGTTAACAATTGAGATGTTATCAGTGATGCTGGAATGGTCAAAATCCGCGGCACGAGCACTCCCGAATGCATATTGTGTGTCGGGAATAATAACACTCCTTATTTAGCACCGTGGTGGGAACAACACGGCGGAAAATAAACAAGCGCAAAAATTGGCGTGGCTTCAAGTGCAAAACATGGCCTCCATTAGTCAACATGGCTAATTATATTGACAATATAAATATTCATGGCGTTGCATGCGCTACTTATTCATGCCGCCACCATATAAACACACTGGCACTTTAAACATATATATATATATATATATATATATATTTGTGTTTTAATTAAGCCATAGTCCACACTGGCGGAGCCAAAGGGGGATGGCAGCGGTGTGGGTGTCGAGTGGAGGTGTCTTGAACGCGTGGGTGTGTTTCGGCGTCCTCCGAGGAGCACTTCAAACGTGTCGTTTGTTATCCCGGACCCCTGTGCTTTAACGACGGCCGTCGGATCTCAAAGGACTGCGTGCTACGCAAAAAAAAGAAAAGTTTGCATGCGGGGGCCTTCATTTGAATTTCTTACAGCGGAAAATAACTTTTCTTCTAATAAATGCACCGAGGAGCCACGCGGAGAGGGAGGAAGGCGCTCGGGCGCAGGGGGCGAGGTGAGGCGGGAGGCGGCAGTGGGGGTCATGACGGCCCACTCGGCACGGATCTGCCACAGTCACACACATTCCGCTTTCAACTCACCTGTATCAAGAACCACGATGAACAGAACAAAAACGAATTTACACGGTGAGATTAAAGTGAAGTCAAAAAACTTCCTTAGAATAATATGCAGGCCTACTCGTCTAAACATCCATCCATCCATTTTCTTGACCGCTTATTCCTCACACGGGTCACGGGGGTGCTGGAGCCTATCCCAGCTTGCTTTGGGCAGTAGGCGGGGGACACCCTGAACTGGTTGCCAGCCAATCGCAGGGCAGACAGAGACGAACAACCGCTCACACACACAAGCACACCTAGGGACAATTTGGAGCGCCCAATTAACCTGCCATGCATGTCTTTGGAATGTGGGAGGAGACCGGAGTACCCGTAGAAGACCCACACGGGCACGGGGAGAACATGCAAACTCCACCCAGGAAGGCCGGAGCCTGGACTCGAACCCGAGTCCTCAGAACTGGGAGGCGGATGTGCTAACCACTCGCTCAGCATGCCATCCCTAGTCTAAACATGTTATTCTGATTAAAAATGCGTTTGTGGAATATGAATTAAGCAGAAAAATCCACCCGTTTTTATCCATCTCAGGGGGCGGCCATTTTGCACCTTGTCGACTGAAAATATCACAGTGAGGCAAAATGTTCGCCCCCCTTGAGATGAATAAAAATGGGTGCATTTTTCTGCTTAATTCGTATTCCACAAACACAATATTAATCAGAATACCGTGTTTAGACTAAAAATATTATTGTAAAGGTCACTTTTGATATTTTTTTTTACACATAATTAAAGTCAAAGTGAATGAATTAGAGTGAATCAAGTTGTGAAGAGTAAATCCTGCTCTATCGCAGGTTCTGGATTCACGGTCTTGCTATTTCTCAGATTTATTTTTTATTTTTTCTAAATCTCGACTAATCTGGATGTAATTCTGTTCTTGACCACTAGATGGTGGCACACATTTTACTCTCAGATGGCGTAAATTTGGAAGATGAAGAAAAACTAAAAGAAAGACGAAGTCAGCACTGCCTACTTTTTGTTGAAATTTAGTGAATCACATCCGATGTAATCCTGCTTTTTACACCTACACAAAGTGAAAGCTGAAGATGTATTTTATAATGTGCATCTTTGGACAATGGGCATGATTATTGATGTTTATTTTGAGATGAGGGCGGCACGGTGGATGACTGGTTAGCACGTCCGCCTCCCAGTTCTGAGGACTCGGGCTTGAGTCTAGGCGCCGGCCTTCCTGGGTGGAGTTTGCATGTTCTCCCTGTGCCCGCGTGGGTCTTCTCCGGGTACTCCGGTCTCCTCCCACATTCCAAAGACATGCATGGCAGGTTAATTGGACGCTCTCTTTGTCTCTGTGTGCCCTGCAATTGGCTGGCAACCAGCTGTCCAAAGCCAGCTGAGATGGGCTCCAGCACCCCCCTTGTGAGGAATAAGCGTTCAAGAAAATGGATGGATGGATGTATTATTTGTGTGTTGTGTGTTGACGAAAACATGCCTAGAGAGTATTTCAGAGTCAAAGTCAGAAAGTTCTTCATAGATTTTTTTAATAGTAAATCCATAATCTTACGGGAATAAAGTGCAGTTGTTTATTTTTTCTGTTTATATTATTTAAATTAAAGTTTTGTGAAAATAAAGTTGCATGTTTTCAGAAAAAAAAAAAGTTTCACATTTTCCAAATATTGTCCAATGGTTATCTCAGTGCTATGAGGGAAAACGTGTAATTTAATAGGTGGCTGGTGCAAGAAGGTCCAGAAATCATCTTTTGTCTGTGCGGTAACAGCGACTCTGAGAGACGAAACGTTGGGATTATTTCATCATTGGTGGTGTGTTGTTGTGTGCATATACTATGCAGCTGCAGGTCAGAGCAACTGCAGGAAGCCCTCATTATGTCTTTGGCTAGCGGAGGAAGAAGTCGATACAGCGAAAATAAAAATGGATCCGAGATGTGGGGGGCCTTCAAACACTGAACACAATGGTGATGACCAAAGTGGGCTGTTCTCTATGTCTACATGTACAGCTCAACCTGCAATACTGGACTGGAAAACACTGGGTACATATATGTTTGTCACATGATGTAGTATGCTTTGGATCATGGAATGTTTCTTTTGTTCTTTGTAACAATGTAAAACTAACTTCTTCGGAATATTTATGGCCTCCCCCATAATTAATTGGCTCTTTAGTCCCTCTCCTGTGGCTCCCTGTGGATCTTGGAAACATTTGTATTTATTAGATTTATATATTTATAAATGTATTTTTCCAGATAAAATATTATTTAAATGAATTAATGATTAAATAGAAAATGAATAATTAAATATTCAAAAAAATGTCAGAGTGCAAAATTTTAAGTTTTCATAAAAAGGGAGAAAAAGGTAGGTGAATTATTTTTAATGACCTAATAATGTCCAAAAAGTGAGCATAAAATCCTAAAAGGTAAGAAGAAAAGCACAAAATTATTGTATGTTGCATATTTTTGTGTTATGGTGCAGCTTGAATTAGCTTTTGGGCCCTCAAGTCCTTAATTTTTACATATATATATATATATATATATATATATATATATATATATATATATATATATATATATATATATATATATATATATATATATATATATATATATATATATTTTATTTTTTTTTTTGGGCCTAAAATGGTAAAAGTATAACATGTCAAAATGCTGCCTCCATCGTGTTTAGCACATGATGTGGTATGCTTTGGATCGCTCTTCCTTCTTAGCTATTGATTCAAACTAATATAGTTTGCTTTCTTTCTTATCAACCACATAAAATAACTTATGAGTAAATAAAACACAACAGTAACAGTGCTTCCACCATGAAGACAGGATGTGGTATGCTTTGGATCCTTCGCAATAATATACAAGCGCATCCAAACAGGAGAGCCAGTGTGTCTCTGCGTGCTGAGAGCAAGCGAGAGAAAGACAACTTATGGAGTCAGCGGGCAGTCGAGGGTGTCGGGGCTGCAGGGGCCCAAGGTCTCCTCGCTGTGGGGGATATTAAGGCCTCTGATTGGCTCTCAGGGGCCACCCATGGCAGACATGTCTTTTCCTACAGGCCCCAGCTCATCTTTATTTTGGCAGGGTGGTGCTCTCTGCAGGCTGCACTGCACCAATACTAAGTTGTTTGTGCAGGGAGGGAAACAAAGTTAACAACCACACACTTTTTCCTCCCTGCGTTTCATTTATTTATTCTTCTAACCTACGTGTTTTTGTTCACGCTTAATCATGAATGCGGAGGCCGTTCTGCAGCCAGACAAGTCAAAAAGACGACTTCTCCAATTTTTCTATTGTAACAGGAAAGCAAACATGCACATGGAAGTTCAGAAATGGATACCGGAAGAGCCTCACTGAGGTCATGTGATATTTTCCAGCCAATCAGGGACGCTTATGATGACGATAAGAAAATGTCATGTCACATCGTTGTGGTAAATACTGTAGTCACTTGATGACAGTATTGTTTCTTTTTTTTTTCTTTTCTTTTTTTTTTTTCGTTCTGGAGAAGGGGGAATTTTTCTACTTCAAATCCAAGCGCAGGTGTCAAATTCAAGGCCTGGGGTAAGAATTGGCCCACCACATTATTTTACGTGGTCCAACAAAGCATATCATGTGTCAACTTCCAAATTTAAACTATCTTTTAATAAATAAATAGATAGAAAAAAGTGAGATTTTGCTATACTTTTCTGATACCCTTTTTAAGAGTAACTTAAACAATAGCTGAACAAACTACTAGCCTTGACTTATTATTTCAAAACTAGTAATCTATCAATTTGTTGTGCACAATTTATGTAATAATATGATGAGAGGATTAAACATTTGGTTTCACAATCATAAAAGCTCTACAAAAAGGGGCCCGCCACAAAAATGAGTTTGACACAACTGATCAGAAGTACAAAAAATTAAAGATTTGCACTAGCTATTTTGCCTGTTGCTTTGCTAGCAACTTTCTATTTGAGCATAAATATACTTTTGGAATGACATTAACTCATTTGCTCCCCAAAACGTATAAATACGTTCTATTTTGTATGTCTTAAGTGTTCAAAAGACGTAGTTTTTTTTTTTTTTTTTTAATGCTAGAGCATACAGGTGGCTTTGATGCAGCCTCTGAACTGCAGAGAATGGGTGAAGCAATGGTAGTAATTACAAAAACGGCCAGCAGGTGGAAGTAGAGTATAAGTGATCAATCAGGGCCACAGTTCTAAACAGATTTGTGAATAATGATGAAACCTAGCTATATTCAAATGCTAATTGCTACAAAAAGGAAACAGATAGAAATACGTTATGTACGTACTCCTTTTTTTTTTTTTTTTGGTAGGTTCCAAGTTTTTATAGCAATATAACACAAAATTCCGTGGGCCTTGCCAAATCAGTCAAAAGCCAGTAAAACAGCCTGGAGCGAAGGGGGTTGCTTCAGTGAAAATGGCTGGGAGTGAATGAGTTAAACAATGTTACCGGTATATTAAGTTAAAAAAAAAATCCACCAAAAAATGCATGCTGTGGAGAAATGTAGCGACTAATAGCGTGCGTAGCTCCCAGGAACATAAGGACTCACAATATTGTGGACCGATCACACGAGATCAGCGACTGGTTTGTGTTCGCAATGAATCCCTGAGCGATTGTATTTGTGCCTTGATAGGTAACGCTGTTTTGGTTAACAACACCAGTTCATTCAGTCAGCTGGGATAGGCTCCAGCTGGCCTGCCACCCTAATGAGGACAGCGTTATAAAAAATGGAATGGACGAGGAAAAAGGAGGTGTCTATTTGAGGGAGGTGTTCATTTATTTAAACCTTAATCCAGTGGGCGATTTATCTATCAGAGTGATGGCCACTATTCAAGGAAATACGGTAATTAAAGTACTGTATTTGTGACAATTTTGTAGCTTTGCAGAACATGTCGTACTTTTTCAAGCGCAACACACACACATGCAGCCACACACACACACACGTGTGCTACTTTCATCAGGCAGACTTTCTTCTGTTTTGTTTGTCTTAAGCGCATATTCCCAATCACAATTTCCACGGCAGCCGTGCCTGCCTGGCTGCGGCTCCTAAGGGTGCAGGCAGACACTTCTAGCTGCAGGCTCCCCCACTTCTGAAACCTGTCAAATGTGTCCTGGGAGAGTCAGACTCCCTCTCATCATCCAGGGGCTTGTGGACCTCTCTCGCTCTCCCTCTCTCTCTTTCTCCATTTACCCTTCCTCCCTCCCCACCTCCTCGTCCTCCTCCCCCTCTTCCACACTTTCATCTCACATCCAAACTTGCCGGTTGCAACCTTCTCAGCCTCCTCCCAAGTTTTTTTTTTTTTTTTTTTTTTTGGGTCTCCTTTTCTCCTCTAGTTTGTCTCCCTTCGTCTATGACTTACTTTGACTCACACTTTCCCGCCAGTCACTTTTTGGGGTGAGATTTGTCCTCTTTTTGTCCCCTGTGGTGGTGATAGAGTCAGAATCAGATTCAGAATAGCTTTATTGTCATTTCACCACAATGAAATTAAAGAGGAGAAACTCAAGAGTCAGATTAAAAACAATGACCAACAGGGGGCGATACACAACGGAACACCGGTTTACTTTTAACAACGGCCATTTTCTAAGAAGAAAAGAAAAACATGAGCAGGAGGGGTTTTGTTGGTGCTGGATTTCACTTTGATGGATTGGATGTACTGGCTTCTATGGATCTCACTCTGCCTTATCGATCCTTCCCTCCTTCCTCTCTTTAGTTTTTCCTCTGGTCTCTTGAGATCTCGCTAAATTTGCTGGAATTTAGAGGCTTCCGGGGTTGGCGTAAGACTTTGATTTTGTAATCATGGGGAAGGCAGGAAGTGTTTGGTCGGTGCTGGATTTCACTTTGATTTATCTTTCTTTTCTCTTTATTTTTTTTCTGACCTTTTCTCTGGTCTCCTGACCATTTAAACTTCACGACTCTGGCCAGATTCTGAAGTACCTGGTTAAGGCGAAGGGTAATGGGATATTTATAAGGCTTTAGGTGAATTAATGAGTATAAATTTATACGTATTTGCACGCACACGCACGCACGCGCACGCACGCACGCACGCACGCAAACGCACGCACGCAAACGCACACACGCAAACGCACGCACACACACAAAAAAAAAAAGAGCAATGATGATAAGACGTTGAATCGGTAAGACTACCGAATGAACAATTCTGAGCTCTTGAAAAAAAGAAAAAAGAAAAAAAAAAGACAAAAAAAAAAGAAAAAAAAAAGAAAAAAAGAAAAAAAAAGAAAAACATGAGCAAAGAGGAGGAGAATAAAAAAAACAGGCCCAGATGAAGCTCCTTTAAAATTAAGGTGAGCACAATATGGATTTAGAAAAAACAAACCTCAGCAAACCGGCGCAAGTGAATACACAACACACAGCAACTTGAACGTGAGCACGTGGAACTGAGGCGGGTGTGCAGACATTGATACAAGTTCGCCAAAACACTTCGTCTCGTTGCCGTGGAGACGGCCTCATGAGTCCTGAAAACGTCTCGAAGCAGCAGAAAAGGAAGGGTAAAGCCCGTATCCGATCGAGGAACGAACGTTTGCTGCACTAGCAAATCTTTGATTTCTTGTCAGGGTTCACCAGGATTCGTTCAAATTTGTAACATTGGCTAAACGTTCACCTAGAGCAGGGGTGTCCAAACTACGGCCCGGGGGCCATTTGCGGCCCGCCGTCCATTTTTCAGTGGCCCGTGACATATGCTAAAAATGTCATTTGACTCAGTTAAAATAAATTAACAAAAACAAAAATGTTTGGAGATGGTCAAAGTAAAAAGGGAGGGTATCGAAAAACAGGTGCCATTAAAGGTTATTTTAGTTAACTAAAACTAATGAAAAAACTAAAACTAATATTCATAAAACAGTATTGTTACCGAAATAAAAACGAAAATGCTTTTTCAAAAACAAAAACTAACTGAAACTAGATTTTTTTGAAAGTTTGTAACACAGAAGTGACATCATCTAGCAGCAGCCAATAGAAAAGCACCTTCAGATGACATTGTCAGATGGTGTTTTTTTAAATATTGCGCACAAGTAATACACTTTTCTTAAAAAACAAAACAAAAATGTAATACTAATACTGAAACTAACAAACTAAACTAAAACTAAGCATTTTTTAAGGAACAAAACTAATAAAAACTAACAGAACCACCCTGAAAACTAATAAAATCTAACTAAAATGAAAAATTCCAAAACTTTAATAACCCTCTTGCCATATTACAAATAAATTGGTTCATATACTGTAGAATTTTTCTAAATCTGCAAAAGCACAAATAAATTATTTGTACAATTTTTAGGACTAAACACAATTTCTCTTCATAACATTATGTGGCCCCATGCGCCTTCTGATTTTCTGTATGTGGCCCTCAAATGAAAAAGTTTGGACACCCCTGACCGAGAGAGTGAACGGTTTTTCAATGTTCTGCTAACCATCAACATCAGTGTTTCTCCACTTCCGCAATGCTTCAACTTGTGAGCATTGACAATCACAGAGTCCATTCAGGGCCTTATGAACCATCAGTCTATCTACTCTGTGACCACTGTCCTGAGGGTCTGCACCATCCCCTCCCGCCCTACACTTCTCAGCAACCCCACCACCTCTCTGGTGCGCCGTGATCGATATGAATGCAGAGGGAGAGGAGGGTGACCTGTCCGTCAAAGCCGATGGAGGAAAATGAAGGCTCAGATGAAGGAGGCATGCTCTGTATATTAAACGCTCACATCAGACAGGGAGCGATGGGCATATATCAATAGGTTCCTGCTAAAAGGAGAGTAAAAGCCAAAATAGTGAGTGAGACAAAGAGGATAGTGGATGAAGATGTTAAAAAAAAAAAAAAAAGAGCTAATGATGTTAATTGATGTATCAAGTGTGTTGGGCAAAGAGAAGGAAATGAGCTGAGAACTTCCAAAGTGCAAAAGAAGACTAAAGAGCTGAGGCGGAGAAATAACAGTGAAGAGCCCAAGTTAACGACTTTGCAGATTTCATTATGGAGATAGTTAACCCTGTTGACACTGAAGGAGGGCGCTCTCCTCTCGAGAGGAGCGGGCTCCTTCCACCTCCACGCGCAGAGACAGATGAGATCATTACAGCTATCAGCGCCACTGCCATCCACAATTAGCACATGTCCTTTCCTCTACCCCCCGCCCACTCCCTCACAAACACCACCCACTCTTTCTCGTGATGTCGTCCTCCCCCCCCTCTCGCCTCCTGACACTTCCCGAGGCATCCGATAGCGGAAACCAATTGGACTAAATAAGGAGGCGCATGCAGCAGAACCGCGCGGCGTTTTAGTCCAACCACCTGCTCTGACCTTTCCCAACTCATTTGGAGCCCATTTACATTTTAACGCTCACAAGCGAGACTGCTTGGAGACGCAAACTTTATCGGGAATGGAAATCTATCCGACTTGTTGAGGTGTCACAACATAAAGGGAATTTGATAGCTTGGTGATGAAGTGCTGCTTTCAGGAGTGAAACAAATTAAAAAATATATTAAATACAATACATTATGGCTGCTTGTTTTTTTTCCTACAAACTCAAGGATGCAATTTTCGCAACACAACTTAAAACGACAGTCGACCACTGTATAATATTATTTGCAGATTTTTTTTCCTTTTTGCAAGAGGTTATTTGGGGTTTTCCACAGTTTTTCAATAATATTTTACTCAATTTTTGGAAAAAAAAATATTGAAATTGAATGTTTATCAGAGGACTTTTTTGGGGAAGATTTTTTTTCTGAGCTCTGCATCAGTATCTTACACACTGGACACTAGGGATGTAACGAACTGCCACAATATCGTCGTTGTCATGTTCACAATATTTTAAAGGAACACGTTTGTTAAAAAAGTCATGTTGATTTCCATTTGCGCAGTTCTAGCACCCTCTAGTGGCTAGGTTATTAGTACAATTTAATTTTCATTAGGGATGTTTTGGCCTTCTATGTTTAAAATCTATGCTAATTATCAGATGAAGGGGAACCTAATTTGCTTGTGAATCGATAAATGTGTGCTTGCATTAGCAAGTAAGTGCCTCAATATTATTAGAGATTGTAGGTGGTTTATATGCATTGCTGTTATGTACAAAAGCACAATATTGTGCCTTTTTTTTTTTTTTTACAATATTGTGATCTTTTTTTATCGCCAACCGTGATGTTCATATCGTGATAATATCGTATCGTGATGTTTGGATATCGTTACATCCCTACTGGACACGAGTCGTGGGAAAGATGTCCAGTGAAAGCATCTACAGTCACTCATAATCTCAATCCTCTCTCTCACTGTCTGATATAATGTTTTTACGACGCATGTACGATGGTACACACCTGTGAAGCAAACAGGACACTTGAAGGTCCCGCCCATCCCCTCGAAGCTGTGCTCGATCAGATGGCACTGAAGCTTGGCCGGCGAGTCGAACGACTGACTGCACAGTTTGCATTCGTGGTTCAAGCCCTCCTCTGGAAGACAACAAAACAAACACAACGATTAGAACAACCAAAGCAGGATGACAACCTCACAAATTGATCTTCAAAATTCACCTTTCATTTGGGAATGTTCAAGCGTATATTTGAGACGCTAATGAACCAAAATAATAAAACATGGACCACATTTGGTAATGTGGGGATTTCAAATTGACTCGCTTCACAATGAGGCACATTTGTCCCAGCCAATCAGCAATTAGAATTAATCAAATATAATTGTGCTATGATTAAATAGGATTATAAATATACAGCATTGTGAACAAGTGATTTAATGAGTGATTTAAAGAAACTGATAAACTAACCGTCAAAATGTTAACTCACATAATTTCAATGTTCACAAGAAAAAAAATGACATTTTGATGATAAATTACAGCCGATAATTCAAAAAAAAGTTCATTAAAATTATTAATGGCACCAAAACTCATCTCATGTAGACCATCACATCTCTCCTTTACAACTTGGATGACATCTCATCCCAGAAAAGCACAGATGCCCCATTTATCCTCTGTGCTATGCCACATTGGAATACATCAATTTGCCACTTGGCTTAAATCATTCAGACAAACTCCACACATTCATTTTCCAGCACAAAAAATCTTGCCGAGTCAGCCTTGTGCAGAACGACCCATCTCCAGCATGTCGATAAAAGGGCCTATATTGTCTGCTATGGGGCCAGACTGCATCTCGATTAAACTCCCGCTGGCCATCTATTGCTACAGGAAGGATGGATACACCGGGGACGCATCATTAGGGTTTATCCAAGGTCTGTGAAAGCAAGTGACCAGCACATGATGTCGATTCCAGAAGAAGGAAGACACTTGTGGAGGCAAAGTAAAAGGCATTTCAATGCAAATGAACCCAACTCACTTTCTGTGTTCTAATAGGAGTTCCATTCATCCATCCATCCATTTTCTTGACCGCTTCGTCCTCACAAGGGTCGCGGGGGGTGCTGGAGCCTATCTCAGCTGGCTTTGGGCACGGGGAGAACATGCAAACTCCACCCAGGAAGGCCTGGACTCGAACCTGAGTCCTCAGAACTGGGAGGCGGACGTGCTAACCACTCAAACACCGTGCCGCCGTCTAATAGGAGTTATCATGCAAATATGCTCAAGAGCATGTTAGCTATATGAACACGTGAACATGACACAACAGCTTGCTTTTTTCATTTCAATTCAAACAGAGGACAACAGAGCTGTCTCAGACCACTTGAAACGTTTCCTATCTGGATAAAAATGCCAGCTAACTACCTAACAACTTAAACAATGAGTGATTAAATGCAGAAAAAATTTACTGATTCACTCCCAGATTTTTCCCCCCCCCTGTATTTTGACTTTTGCAAGGTCCATAGAATATTGTGTTCCATTTCTATCAAAACATGGAGCCAACTAAAAGAAAGATTAAAGTCTCTTCTTTCATCACAAAAAAAAGTACATTTGTATGTGTTTCCGTTTTGCAGCAATTAGCATTAGAATATAGGTAAGTTTCGACAATATTCACATTCCTGGTGAAAACACTGACAAAAAGAGCTTGTTGCAACATGGCCATGGCTGATCTCTTATACTCTGATACCATTTCATAAGTTGCATCAAAGCCTTCTGTTTGCTCTTGCATAACAAAAAAACACGTTTTTGGGAGGGAAGGACAAAATATTTAAAAACGTTTTTACACGTTTTCGGGATTGAATGACTTAAGGAACTTTAATGACCATAGTGATTGTTTTGAGTGGTAAACCGGCAAGCCAACCCACACATTTACTTTCCATTAATATGTCGCTTGCACCAACACTAGTGGCATTCTGAATAGTATTACATATGTAGAAAATGAGTTAAGATGAAAAATCCACCCATCTTTGACCATCTCAGGGCCGGCCATTTTGTCACTTGCTGTCGACAGCTCGTTAGGGCTCAGGTAACGACCAACAATGGCTCAGTTTCAGAAAACAAGTGAGCTGTGATTGGTTGTTACCTGACCAACTGTGATGTCATCTTCAGTCGACAGCAAGTGACAAAATGACCACCCCTTGAGATGGATAGAAACGGGTGGATTGTGCTGCATCATATTCCATGAACACAGTGTCATCAGAATATCATGTTAAGACTACTGTAGAATGGCTGCATAGAACATTGTTTTAAAGTAAAAATTCTAATTTTGGGGGTGTTAGGATTCAGCTCAGGAGCACCCCTCAAAACTGGGCTACAAACACCTCTGGTGTGCTCATTAGAGTCATGGTTACTGGTCCCACGTCAATTGCAGGTTAAATATCGACACACATGAATAATTCAGAATCTTCAACAAAGCTAAGTTAGATAACAAGCATGTTTCTGGAATGTGTTAGGAAGCCAGAGTACCCGTGCAAGCACGGGAAGGACATGTCAACTCCAGATTTGAAACAAGGAGCTTACCGCTTGCTAGCATGTAGACATGCTAATCACCATCCTGCGGTTTTAGGCTCCTGCCAATAAGCTAGCAGGCTAACATGACTGTATACAACAAAGGTATGCCCCAATCACAGCTTGAAAACATAAATAGTGTTTTAAGTAGCCTATTTGACAGATGAAGTAGAAGTTTCCACTTAATAAATAATAGATGGATTGTGCAGCGTGACATGACATGCTACCAGATTGCTAACGGGTTCGGCGGCTACAAAAAGCTAGGCCAATCACAGTTTGGAACGGGGCAAAAAGTGTTGCATTCTGCAACCCGCGCATTTGACAGATGAGCTAGCGCAACCTAAATATAGGTTTGAGTGGAGCAGCCGGCATCAGCTGAAGAGGAGGAAGAAGAGGAGGAAGGTCGCGCCAGCTTATCCAGCCAGTCAGCACGAGCACGTCTGCCCTCTTTGATCATCATTCATTTGGCTCGCGTGTGTGCGTGTACGTGTGTGTGTGTGTTTGGGAGTATGCTGAGGTCAAGCGTGCTGCAGGGTTCACTCATCTATGCCGCCGCCATATGCGCAGCCCCTCGCTTGACCCCGGCACACAACGCGCTCCCGTCGGACCTGCTGCCCTGCTTCATTATGCAGAAACCTCCGCACCTGCCCGACTGACCCGTGGATTTGCGTGCGTCGGTGTGTGTTTGGGAGCAACTGCATGGAGGCAAAATTGCAAGAATGCAGCAAAGAATGCAACGTGTTTTGTCCATATGAACTAATCCAACAGTGGAGTAAGTATCGTCACCCCGGGCCCTTCCATTTGGAGGTTTATTTTTAAAAAGGGTTATGTAATTTGTGTTACGTAAAATAAATAAACAGCTGGGTGCCATAGCTAACAAACGGTGTTAGAAATACAGTGAAACCACTAGAGCTGAGTGCCCCTGAGGTTGTACAATGAACCCCCACATATTCATGGTTCAGTATTCACAAATTCATATAGTCGAAGAGTTTTTGGGGAAACTCACTACGTTGAAGTGAGTTGAGGAGCTCCACTTCGACAAAAACTTGTGCTTTGTTGGTATCTCGTGGAATTTTCATTCCATGAAACGATGACACGATTTGAGGAGCTTCACTTTGACAAAATTTGTGATCGGCCACCTTGTCGCATCTATACGCAATTATAAACCCATTTGAAGGGTGTCAGTTATTCACATATTTTGCAATTTTTTTGGGAGGGGTCAGTCACCATATCCACGAATGGTAATAATTTTAGGAAGACATGGTTGAAAAAAGCTTTTGCGACTCCACAGTATAGCCCCCCCCCAAAATATGTTTTTTTGGAGGGTGGAGCGGTTAGGGGCGCTGGGGGCCATTAATGATGTACTGCTTCACTTCCCTGACTTCTATGCAGGAGGATGGGTTCTGTTCCCATTCAGATATGGTGTGAATGTGATTGTGAATGGTTGTTGTTGCCATGTGATTGACTGCTGATCAGTCCGAGATTTAAGCCTGTATCCCACTGAGAGGCAAACATTTGCGAGTAGATTTTTCGTCTGCCAACAGTTTTAATGGTCGCAGACGGTTTGCGACCTTGAACGAACCCTGACGAGAAATACCTTCGCAAACATTTCGCCCCACAGTGGGATACGGGCTGGAGTCTACCTTTCGTACAAAGTCTGCAGGATAGACTCCAGGTTCCTGCAACCCTGAGCAGGCTAAGCAGTATAGAAAATGGATGGATTAGATGGATGTTTTGCAAACATCCAAAATCACAGCCAAGATGGTTGTTGTTTCTCCAGGCTAAATGACACATAAGTAGCAAATGTGTTTAGAATACTGCGCCTCAGTCAGTCTGAGGAGCAAGCTACCGAGATGAACTAGATCTTCCCCTTCTCTCTTATTGGGCTGAAGTCACTTCCTGTTCTCCCCTTATGAGACATCAGTGGTACCCATGGTTGCACGGTAGCACTGCGCAGACTCGGCACACAGTCCCAAGTCCACGGGGGGCCGTCAGCATCCTCCTCCCATTCCCTGTTTGGGAGTCCCTGGAGTGTCGTGGGCTGCCATCGCCGTGTCCCTGCGCAGCGCTAAGAAAAATCCTTCAGATGACGACTTCTCCCGGGCCTGCTCCCTCTAAGCATCTCTGACACCAGAAAAGTAAGCCCATCTGCATATCCACAGGGCCTCGCCTTCCTGGGGCTCATGCTTTATGTATTTCACAGCTCCTTAAAACACAAACGGCTAATATCCCTCCCATGCGGGGGGACGAGAAGCGGGAGAAGAGAAAGAAAGAATCGTCTTTATTTCTCCTCGCTGTTTACTTTTTTTCATCCAGGCTGAAGTTCATGTGCCGTTGAAGGTTGTTTGGGGAGCTGGAGCTCTCCGCTCTCGGGCTTGCATGGTTTAGTAAATCCTTTATGTAACAGGACAGGAGTTGCTGCATAGTCAATTCTGGAAGGCTAACGCGGAAGTTGAAGCCTTTGTGAATTCAATAGACACGTCTTTATTTTTGCTTGGGAGCAGATCAACTGACAGTGAGTAAAGAAGACTAAAGTAACTAAAGATGTTCCAGTTAATAATTAAGTACATGCAGTGCAATTAATTAAAGACTCTCATTTGGTTCCAACACCACAGAGCAGACCACCGATGCTCTACTGAGCTAATTTAAATGCGGGGCACTTTGAGTTTGAGAATGCTCATTTATAATCCTTTATTTGCTTATCTTAATCCACTCTGAAACACAACCTATTAAACAATAACCACAAACCCAAAATAAAACTCTCTAACTCTATATGCCAAATATCCTAACTGGAATTGTAACCCAAACCCTCAAATTCTGAACCTAATGAAACCCTTTTAACCCAAATTGTCAGACATAACCCTAAGCAAAACCCAACCTGAACCAAAACCCTAACCTAAACATGCTAAAATCAACAATTGAGCCCAGGCCCTAAACCCTACACCCTAATCATCTAACCAAAATGCTCACTGTAGCACAACAATCAAACTCCAAAACCCAACACTTCAACAAAAATCCCAACACTTACAGCATAATGCTAACAAACAAAACCCAACAAAACTCTAAATCCATAACAATAATCAAAATTCTAATCCTAATCAAAACCTCGAGCCAAAACACCCTATTCCAAACCAATATCATAACTCAAACTGTGACATCATAAACACCAACTCAAGCAACATAAACCAAACCCCAACCAAATTCAGAAAACTCTAACCATAACCAAAAACTCGAACCATAACATCCTAACCAAAACCCTAAAGCCCATAATAGAGCGACAAACATATATGAATGTTGATTTCTTGTGCGGGTTCGTTCGTCATGGTCGTTCAAGGTTGCAAACGTACGCCAGACGTTCTCCAACAATTAAATGTTTTTTTTCTTGTTGCAATGAAAAACTATTGGCAACCATTAAAAGTGTTGGCAAACGTCTGCTGAACGGCTTTGCGACCTTGAACGAACCCATATGAAAATCAATATCTGCTACTCTCGCAGAAATTTATCGATCTGTGGGATATGGGCTTAACTCGTAAATAAACGTTTAATAACATTAAGTAAATTCACGAAGTTAAATGACGTTAACTATGTTTTTTGTTTGTTTGTTTGTTTGTTTTTAATGAATGGGCAGTGCAACATCTCAGTGCAGCGCTGTCTGGTCAATGGGTTGTGGAATCAAAAACACTCACTAACTATGGCCACCAGATGGCAGCATTGTATCTCTTTTCAATGGGCTGCCCGTGTATCAAATTACAATGAAACATGACAAAATCTGATGAAATAGAACATTTTCAAGTATGACGTGAACGATAACGTTTTGATAACGTGTGGCAGTAAAATAGTTAACAATTGTGCTAGCCCAAGCATCCTAACACAAACCATAACAAAACTCTGACTCAAACCCAAATTGTGACGCAACTCCTAGCATTTATTGATGATAAAGATAGGACAGCCATAGATTCAGATTGGGTTTCGATACTAAGACAATATCAAGCTTGTGAAAACTTTCATATCAGAACTTGACAATATTTCTTGACTCAAATAAAGCGTGACATTTAGTTGCTTCATCCAAAAACAATGGCTTGTTCGACAAGAAATAACTATTCTGCTCATGTTTTGTTTTTCTGA
The DNA here is from genome assembly GCF_051991245.1 of Festucalex cinctus. NCBI lineage: Eukaryota > Metazoa > Chordata > Actinopteri > Syngnathiformes > Syngnathidae > Festucalex > Festucalex cinctus. Next base: position 18,346,107 of record NC_135411.1, on the reverse strand, counting down.
ATGTAACAGAGCATTTTTTCCAATCACTACCAACGTTTTCTCAAACAATTTCACCTTTCTGACGCGTCAGCTTAGTGTTTTATTTTCAGAATCACTTGAAGCATTTGGTGTTGGGAGTCAAGATGGATTTATGCTAATCGCTGCTGTGTTGCTCTCTGAAGCCTGCTCCGCTTGTGTGGCCAATGCAGCTCACCCAAATGATATTAAGGACATCAATCAAGGCACTCTTTTGCCAAAAGTAATGAGTAAACAAGGGAGGGAGAAAATTGGGAATATTTAGTAGGCAGCAGTGGGTTGTTTTGAGGGCACCCCAGAAATTAAAAGAGGTCTAATCGAACAAAACAGGTCAATGAGATTCCTTGCGTTTCAAATAGCAAACCTTTCCCTGCCATCCTGTTTATGAGCAATTTCACCTTTAGCTAGTTTACTTTCCGGCCTACCATCTGTCTCATAATTTCCTGCCTGATATAGGAGTTCTCAATTAATAAGGCTGGAAGATTTTGGGTTTTGCCGGATTTTCTGCTGTATGTGCAAGCCTCGATGGGATTGCTAGCACAGTCGACAGCTTCAGGCCTGTAAACAGTAGGTGGGTTTACTTCTCTCTTCTCTCCGCGGGAACTATCCATTAACAGATAATGGGGGGAAAATCAGAGTGATTAAGGCCCAGGGAATTATGGGTGAATACAAATTGACTCCACCTCCGTGTGATGTGCTCTCCTGAGGTAGAAACACGGCTCTTCGAAACAAACTAATTTCTGAAGTACGACAGAGCCCATTAAGGCTGGGGGAATGCGGCGGATAGGCGAGAGAGGAAGATGGTGGGTGGGAGCGCAAAGGGATATACCCCCTCTGGACCAAAGCTGATTGGAGAACCGGGGCCGGCGGGGAACATTGCTAATATCTATTTCCTGCCTGCACAGTTAGGAGCGGACGGAGCGAAGCAAGTGCAAAATATGGCAATGAAAGAAAGAGATTAAATCGAGGTACCTTGAAGTCCCCCCGCCCCCATTCGATCACTGAATGAATGTATCAGACAAATAGAAAAGAAAATCAAAGCAATTCAAAGAACTCAAAGTGGAAGCTCTGCTGCGTTTTGCCGGTGGGGAAGTGGGCATGTAAAAGACATCTTTAGTGCGTATGAAGGAAAAGTGGAAGCGAAGCGAGGTACCAAAGCCCTCATGTCAGGGCCCCAGGTTCATTGCATACTTGATGCTGTGTTCTCCAGGGGGAGAAGGGAGGGTGAAGCTTTGACACGCCAGGGGTGGAGACACCCTCGCACAGCGAGAGCAAAGAATTCTGGGGTAACACGTCTCTTGGAGAATGTCGGCTCTGATGCATGGCGGCTCGTTGATGGTGCTAATCAGAGCAGAGCAGGGCTCCTGCTAAGATCAGCCCACGTTTGCCGGCCCGCAGCGTTCCCCCAGCTACAAGACCAAGCCAGAGATGACACTTTTTCGGTGTCGACATAAACATGCGTAACGCCTGAATGGATGTCACAAAAGGTTTTAGACCCCTGATACAGCTTTTGATTTACAGTTTTTGACAAAAACAGAGAGGACTTTCTCCTTTCTAACCAACTGCTTGTATATTTTCCCCTTCAAATGGGAACAGTACACAAGGGGCATGACAACTTAGTGCCATTTTGGGTAATTTATTGCAATTTCTTTCTGCATTTCAGGCAGGTGTTAACCATTCAAATAGAAAAGCTACAAACAACACAAAATGGCTGACCTGCCTGTCACTAAATGAGTCCCAACAGAAACATGTAATAGAAGAAAGGTTCCCAGCCAGCTGAAGCCTAACTAAACTTAAAGGCCTCTATAAACCATTCCGACGTTGGACAATGTGACCGACGCTTACCGCCTGTGGCTGACTGTCAGCACAGCATGCCGGAAAAATGACGAAAACACACACCGCAACAGACACGGACAGTGTCTCTTAACTCATTCACTCCCAGCCATTTTCACAGAAGCAGTCCCGTTCGCTCCCGGCTGTTTTACAGGATTTTGACTGATTTTGCAACGCCCACAAAATATTGTGTTCTCTTGCTATAAAAGCATGGAACCTATCAAAAGACAGATTAAAGTCTCTTCTTTCATCTATCTGTTTCCGTTTTGCAGCAATTAGCATTAGAAGAGAGCTAAGTTTAATCAGTTTTCACAAATTTATTCAAAATTGTAAGTAATTGAGCTTTTTTTCTACATGGCTCTGGTTTATCTCCTTTGCTCTGCTGCCACCTGCTGGCCGTTTGTGTAATAACTACCATTTCTGTAACTGTTCTTTGCAGTTGAGAGGCTGCATCAAAGCCTTCTGTATGCTCTAGCATAAAAAAACAAAAAAAGACGTATAAATACGTCTTTGGGGCACTTAGAACATTAAAAAAAACAACGTATTTATATGTTATTGGGAGCAAATGAGTTAAGTACCTTCTGCGCATTTGTGAGATGTAATACCACCCCCCATACCATCAGCGGCGGTAGTCCCTATTTCTCATTGTTATAAAAAGGCAACCGGAAACCTCTTTTTGGGGGCGGGATATAAGAACATTGCAAACTGCTATCTTTTTCATTAACAATGTACTCCCATACAAAGCACACCCTCGGGCATTTTGCAGAGTATCGTGTGATCCATCCACCAATCCATCCATTTTCCTAACCGCTTATTCCTCACAAGGGTCGCAGGGTGCTGGAACCTATCCCAGCTGGCTTTGGGCAGTAGGCGGGGTACACCCTCCTGAAGTGGTTGCTAGCCAAGTGCAGGGCACACAGAGACGAACAACCACTCACAAGCACACCTCGGGACAATTCGGAGCGCACAATTAACCTGCCATGCATGTCTTTGGGAGGATGTGGGAGGAGACCGGAGTACCCGGAGAAGACCCACGCAGGCACGGGGAGAACATGCAAACTCCACTCAGGAAGACCAAAGCCTGGACTCGATCTTGCGTCCTCAGTACTGGGAGGCGGACGTGTTAACCACTCAACCACCGTGCCGTTCGTATCGTGTGATATGAAAGTAAATCCTTCCTTCCTTGTACATCCAGATATCCATTTGACTCTCCATGTCTTGCCATAGTCTTTCATCACTCTATCGACATACCCTTTAATGGTAATGTCATATAATGCTGCTGCTCTCTTCAACATAGTAACGAATTCACGTTCTCATTCTTTTGTCCAAACATTATACGCCCAAATGTGAAGGTGCAAATTGAGGGAAAATTAGATAAAATTAGAGGCTTTTCACCGCTTACTGTTTTGCCCGCATTCGTCACTTCCTGCTTTTGGCCCATGCGCTGATTCGCTGGCTAACAGCCAATCAGAGAGATCAAATGTCATGACAGTCCAACACCATTAAACATGTTAAAACCGCCAAAACCGCCCCCCAGACGCTCCACCAATAGCTACGACTTTACTTTGGTGCTTTATATACGAATTAGATGGTGCCTACCGACGCCCGGCCAATTCCCAACTCGCGACGTCGGATTGGTGTAAAGAAGCCTCAAGTCTGAAATGAAGTAAAATATCAAAACACCAACTGGATGAATGCGTTTTCAGTTGAAAAACCTGCAGCTGAAGCATTACAAACGAGTTGCTTTAGGAAAAGTAAAACTCATTTGTTGTTACAAAACCACATATCAATTCAAGCACTTTCAAGATTAATCCTAAAGTTGATATAAATTACATATAGTTTCAAAACAAAGTAGGCACAGACGCCCAGTTAGGACAAACAATCAGGTGGATAGAAAAGGAGCTCTGGAGCTCCCTGCAGCCACACAAATGCCATTCCACACTTAAATGCTCTAATTTACTCAGCAACACATCAACTGTGAACTGATTGAATTTTTCTTGTGGGAGGAAAATAAAGGTCAAGTGACGACGTTGTGACTTTTGTGCTCAAATAAAGTGTCACCAGTGTCTGAGTAGGAAAACCCTCAAACCGGGTTTACAAAGATACCTGCACCAGTGGTGGGCACTCTGTCAGTACTGACGAACGGCCATTTTTCTGACGAATGATGAGAAACTTAAGAAAATAAAAATGATGGATTAAGCATTGACAAAATGAGTTTTCGGCCGTAAATGTAAACGTCGCTAACTGGGTCAGGTACCGGCAGACCTCTCAGTCCGTCGCGGACAGAAGCGTGGTTAAAATAAAATGACGATTACAATTTGGTTTGGCTTGAAAACAAAAATGACGGACTGACGATGTCGGAGCGGTGCATCTTTGGTATATTTGCCAGATCGCATACAAAACTCTCACTACTAGTGCCCAGCATGAATCATGTTGCAATGATCTAAGGAGACTACTGAACTTGCCCTCGTGACACCACAGATGGAGTAATAGTCTCAATCTGGATTTTAATTTGTGTCTGTTCTAAAAAAAAATCCAATACACTGAGCACAAAAGTACCAGCAGAAAACACTCAAAGCTGTAGCGATAACACACTATCACAGGAGCCCTACTCTAAAAATGCACCACAGGTGTCTTCAACTGCCCCACTTCTGATACCACCTTTCACAGATGAAGAAAAGCCCTTGAACTCTTTTAGCTTTTAATGTCTATCTGAACACCTCATTCTGAACTCAATGGTCACAGATGCCTCAATTTAATCATATTTTACTCGACTCCGCATGGGCTTGACGAGTCCTTCCAACAGGACCACATTTTATGCCACTTGAGTCGCCAGATACTTTACGAGGTACTACCCCAAACCCAGATTGGAGAGTGGAAAACGCCGAAACACTGACCACCAAAGAACCACGTTGAGGACAAAACTGCTCCATCGCATCACTTGTCTCTAGGTCCTCTCAACCATCACACATCTGATACCTTTGTTACAAGACTACAGGGAGTAAGAGACACAATTCAGGTTTGAATTCAGGTCTTTTGGTTGTGTGCCTAATTCTAATCTTGTTTCACCCCTTTATGGGTTTAAACACACAGTTGGTCACTTTTTTTTTCCCCAACTGGGCACACCATGGTGGCCTAAATCGTCCCACTTCTGATGCAATTTGTTCCAGCTCTTTGTATGGAGCAATACCCTCACCCCTGACTTGAACTCAGCTCTCCTGGATTACTACAGTCTTGAAATACCAAAGAAACGTTTTCTGGCTAGCAAACTACAGATTGAGGTGTGAATCTCTTTCAAGTGGGTGAGCGGCCTGAATGTAAAAAGTTAATTACTGGCTCATGCCTGTCTGTTTTTTTTTCCTCTCGCGAGCCTCAATGCAGCATTGTCAGGCTGAGGTATGCGGCTCCACTGGCTCTGTGGTCCACACAAAGGATCAGGGAAGGGGGGAGCGTTGCAGAGAGGCCCCTTGGCTGGGCTCGCCGCATGGAACTCTGTACAATTAGCCAGCCCCTACGTTCCGCCGGCTTATAATTATCAGTGCTCGCCTTAATTGACTCCCCTAGCCTGCTGCAGAGGGACCCCCCCCCCCCCCCCCCTACTCCTCCACTCCCCCCCCCCTCTTGCTCGACGCAGGCCGCCGAGCGCCACGCCGGGATCTCCAAAGTCATTTAGGAAAGCGCTCATATTTTCGGCAGGAAAAAAAAAAAAAAGAGGGGAACATTTGGCGGCAGAGTATTCATCATCAGGTGTCTAGAGGTTTTCCTTAATAGAAAAGCTGAGTCCCACTGAGTGCGCTCCGTGTAGCGGCCAGCCACGCATGCTCAGGACCAGCAAGCTGCCGTTCGCAGCGGGCCACAAGACATTTGCATAATTTTATATAACACGGGCGCCCGCACTGGAAATTTAATACACCTCAGCAAATACCAGACAGGCGTTTTGCATAATTTTTTTTTCTCTCATTCTCTACCTTGCTTCCTCGCACCATGTTTTCTCTCCTTGTCTTGTCTCACTGCCACTCTCCCATCGCCCTCCCCTCCGATCCTTCCGCCGAGCTCGCACTCTCTCCTCGCCCCACGGTGCGGCTCTCTCTTGGAGAGGGGGAAGTTCATTACCTCAGCTAAATCAGAATTAGTCCCTTCATTTTGACGGGGCGAACTTCATTAGAAAGGCCCTTCCTTAATCCAGCCGGGAAAACTGATGAATCTACATGGGGGCAATCATTTGCTTCACACAGCACATTCAGCCCCCCCCGCAAGTGCTCCATTCTCTTCTTTTCTCTGTCTGTATACACTTACCATCACATTTTTACTGGATCGACAGCAAAAAAACGGAGAAAGGCAAACACCTGCATATAATTAACTCATGGCAGGGAGTAGAGGATGACTTATGCTGCATGGAATGTCCCTTCTCCCCGACAGGCTTCGGAGGCCTCTGGAGGAGCCGCAATGGATTTGGCCGACGCTCAAGCACAGGCTGAGCGAGCAAAGGGTCTGAGGTAACCGCTGAGACCGTTTTTACAATGCCATCGCTAATGCTGCATTCTGGGGAGGTGGGATATAGGCCACCTCAAACGCTCCAGTTGACAATAAACACACAACGTTGCCTGTTAGATGTCTGTGTGAGTCGGTCACTTTTTGCTTCCCAACTTAGTTTTCAAATTCTAAATCTTTCGAAAATAGAGAAATGATTTCTAGATAAAAGAGTCTGTATATCATAGACTTTATTAAGGAGCAAAAGTGAAAAATAGTAACCGGGTGTCACACAGTTCTTATTCCCAGGTGACAATTTTTCATATGTAGGTTGAAATTCATGTTGTCTAGTAATGCGTTGTCAAGTATTTGTGTGACGTATGAAAGCTTTGTTACTATATTAACTCTATATAGAACTCTGCTGTAAAAAACATGGAACCTACCAAAAGAAAGATTAGAATTTCTTCTTCCATCAGGAAAAAGAAGTATATTTGTATCTGTTTCCATTTTGCAGCAATTAGCGTTAGAATATAGCTAAGTTTCCTCATTATTCACAAACCTGTTCAAAACACTGGGAAAAGAGCGTGTTGCAACATGGCCCTGGCTGATCTCTTATACTCTGCTGCCACCTGACGGCCGCTTTTTGTAATAAATACAATTGCTTTAAGCGACCTCTTCAGGTCAGAGGCTGCATCAAAGCCTTGTGTATGCGCTAGCATAAAAAAACGTTTTTGGGACCATGGCAATATTAAATATAGAAAGTTTTTATACGTTTTTGGGAGCAAATTAATTAAGGTCATTTGAAGCATTAAGTTTTAGTGAGTCAAAACTAATGTGGCCTTGAGAACCTTGAGGTAGGAAAAACAATATTAAATCTTCAATTGTACAAAATGTTTTTCTTGCACTTGCTACCTTTTATCTGTACTCATTTTGTTTTATTAATATTGTACTTTTAATTTTCTGAAGCACCTTGTGTATGAAATGTGCTATACAAAGAAATGAGGTGCATCGTCGTTTTCAGGCAAGTCAAGCTTTCAAAGAGATTTATCCTGATTTTCTTTCCGCGCTAGACAGAGGGAGGAGATGGGAATAAGGACAGACAGCCCCTGACTGCCATACCACGTAGTCTGGTGTCAAACAGATGTGCGGCTTGGCAGCTCTCGCCTTCAAAACAGAGAGCCCGTGGATGTTAGGGAGGCGTCGACTCCGTCTTCCCAACTCCCCACACCGGGCCCCCGCGGCCTCCGAGTCCTCATCACCTCTACGCAGGAGTCTCCTGACTTGTAATCTCGCGCCTCGCCCGTGAAGCCCCCGCGTCGTTACCCCCTACTTCCGCGGCTGATGGCTAAATTGGAATGGCGCACCCTGCTGGTGCCGAGAGCTCTGAACACACAGCGGGTACTCGCGCGCCAAAGAGGCGGCCCTCTCGCTCGCGTGCTACCTTGCATATGGCCGACGTTCACGCCGGCTGCAAGCTGCAATATCCATGTTCGGCGCACGCTGGGAATAAAAGGCACAATCACTAACCCGCAAAAACGCTTCTGGCAAATCACAACCTCATGTACATACATAGTGTACACATGCAAGTTATTCGTTGCATGTGTTATCCATTAGATGAAAGTATTATTATTTAGGAAAACATATAGAGCACGTTTACAACAGTCATTCCAACATAATGAATTGGTCAATAGTACAATAGATACAATAACAATAACATTAATTAGGGCTTCATTCCATTGAGGTTATGTTATAACTGTACAAGCTTGTAATTCTTGTTCAACTGTTTTGAACATTAACTGTGTGTATTTATAAGATCATTAACTTTCTCCTGCCAGTTGCTCAGGAAGGTTACAAGGTACAATTCCCTGTACACATACTATACATATATATTAGGGCAGAACAATTTATCTAATTAAAATCAACTTCATTTTTACAAGGAGAATGCAATTTTCAAATCGAAAAGCCTGCAATCTCAGAACAAAAAAACAACAACAACAACCTTAATTTCACTCAGTTGGTAAGCTATACACGGAAAAAAAATGCAATTAGATTATTTTTTTTTTATTATTCAGCCCTAATATATACATCAAATTAGGGCTGAATAATTTTAGTAATAAATAAATAAATAAATAAATAAATAAATAAAACCTGATTGAATTCATTCCAGGGTCAAATTTTCACCATTATTTATCTTTGAGTGCATATTAATATCCATCCATCCATCCATCCATCCATTTTCTTGAGGCCGCGATGGGTGCTGGAGCCTATCCCAGCTGTCCTCGGGCAGTAGGCGGGGTACACCCTGAACTGGTCGCTAGCCAATCGCACATGGAGACAAACAACCATCCACGCTCACAATCACACCTAGGGACAATTCCTAGCGCCCAATCAACCTGCCAAGCATGTCTTTGGAATGTGGGAGGAGACCGGAGTACCCGGAGAAGACCCACGCGGGCACGGGGAGAACATGCAAACTCCTCCTCAACATGCGCCCTCAGCACAGAGATGCGGAAATGCTAATCACTCAATCACCGTGCTGCCCTGTATAATAATATATAATTCTCAACTGTCATAGAAGCAAATAAATTAATACAAACATTATTAAAAATTAAATTAAGCTAAATTAAAGTAAAACTATTCATACTTGGAAAATGCTTGATGGATACATGGCAGCTGGCTCGTTGCTCGTCATAAAACTTGCAGTTAGATGCTATTTACCTTCGCGGCTGCTCGGTAAAATATTGTAAGGAACACTTGGACCCTTTTCTGTGTGCCAGGAAAGGTACATCAGTACAGTATCAGTACAAGTGTCCTCCATCACCCGGATTCTTTTGTGGCATTAAAGTCAAAGACAAAGTAAAACTTTTGGAGTTAAGATTTCCTGACATTTTGTGTGAACTACCTTTTTTTTTTCTCGTTTGTTACTTTTGAGACATATTCTGTCTACAAAAAATGTTGAACTCCAAATGTAACAAGTTTGTTTCACCTTGTAGCTTCTACTGTCTTGTAATAAACAGAGTTTAAACCTAATACGCAGTATAACAAATAAAAAACTTTCAGTGTGCATAACTCGGCCTACAACAACAAAAAACGATTCTATAGGGCATACACAACCGTTTGTATGTTTTTTTTGGGGGGGTGTACTTACACCCTGGTAGGTTTTCCCTCAAGTTCAATGCCTCCCACATCACTGTCTATCTCGCCATTCAAGTGTGAGTGAATGATCGAGCCCACCTTAAAATTACAGGGATGTCCTGAAATAGTCTTTTGGACGTGAAAGTGCTAAAGATCAGTGCAGAGGACGTCACTGAGGCCACACTGTCGAAGGCGCTGTGCCTCCATTGGGTCTTAGGGGGGCGGGAACAGAGACATACATTTCATTACGCTAAAACCAACTGTGGGTTTATGCGCCAGGACGGACTTTTGCAATGGCGTCTCCCAGGATGGAGTTAGTGGAGATTCAAGGGATGTTGTTTTTTTTTTTCTCTTCTTCTTTCACACAGACTATACAATGGGCAGGTGGACAAAAGCAGGCGGCCACACTAATTACTTGGGGACTGGTAGGAACAATTTCCTTCTGCTTAAAGATCAATTAGGTGATGTTGTCACACCAAATTATAATAATGTACAATCTCTAAACACAATTAGAGGGCTTATATCATGACTTCACAAAAAGTCTCTCGTTTAGCCATGAGACTACAATTGGATAACAGCGCAAATGTTGTCATGTGCCTGGCGTTATTGGCCAGATGGATGAATTATTTGTATCTCTGTTGTGCAGTTTTTAGATTTGGATTACATATACGATCTTCTGTCTTCCTGTGTAGATTTTGCATATTCACACAGTGTTTGTGTGGGTTTTCTCTGCATGATTGGTGGATTATTGAAGACTCTAAAGCTCTGTCCATAGTTGTGAATGTGAGTGTGATCCTACCTCATCATCAAATCCTGGCATATTAAATATTAGTGTTTCAGTGGGTTTATATACAACAGAAAAAAAACATATGCTGGCTTCAGGAGGTTTGTGTAAAGTGGGATAGAGTATACAAAAAAAATTCAGGCTTTTTTCCCCTTTTACGATTAAAATCAGCCTCTCAAGAAGATTTTTCTGCATGATTAACCTGGGCTGTTTGGAACGTTAAGAGTTGTAATTTATTGCTCACAATCTGCTTGAAAAATGTTTGGGCCAAATGTACTTTCTAAGGCAGGGATGTGCAAACTCGGTCTTCGAGGGCCGGAGCCCTGCAGCTTTTGGATGATTCCCTTCTCCAACACACCTGATGTATGATCAGCTCATCAGCTAGCTCCGCGTAAGCCTGATAATGATTCTTTTGATTGGAATCAGCTTGTGTTGGAAGAAGGAAAGCTCCAAAACCTGCAGGACTCCAGCCCTTGCGGATCGAGTTCGCCTATCCGTGTTCTAACTCCATTAAATGGACCGCAACTGGACTGCTGAGTTTGTCTCAGATGACGTTTCACCTCCACCTATCAACCCTTCTAGCTGACGTCGCTGCTTATCTCCCGCTCCGCCTCCCGGAGGACAAGCCCCGCATAAAAAATGAATGTAGAGAGCTTGATTTTCTGCGAGCGTTTCGTTAAAAGGTGGCAAAAGATGTCAAATATCACAATAAACGTCCCGAGTAGGACGCTAGATTACTGTTACTCATCATAACCAGCTGTATGGAGCCTCTAGCTACAAAAATTTGAGTTGGTTGGAGGGCAAAGTGGAAGTGGAAGCTTAAGGTATGTTGTTTTTGGTTGAAACAGTACACTACTTTCATGGTGTAAATTATGTAGGGATGGAAGAATGTTGATTTGTTGTGATTGTATTGTATTGGTGTTAATGTTTTTATGTTTTTTTGTGTTCTGTAAAGCGCTTTGTGACAGTTCAGGCTGTTTTAAAGCACTATATAATTAAACTTGACTTGAGTTGAGAATTCATTCATTAAATTGTTTGTGTTCGGATATACTCGTCTTGCTGTATGTCAAGGTCTTCAAGCTATCTTAGCTTGCTAGCTGCTAACAAACAGAACACACCTTTACAACACATTCCTCAGCAGAGATCAAGCCTGAGTTCAAGTGTTGTGATAATCGTGTTAAATAGTTAACTTTTAGTTCAAAATTCATTGAATACATATGAAAAAAAGTACGAATGATTGTTTCACTACAGATAATATGGCACAGTCATCACGTCTACCTGGAATTTACAATCAGAGGTTAATGTTATGACCCACTGTATAAAAAAAGAGAGAAAAACTACCAGATATAAAATGATTAGAGCATATCCTTGTACTTTTTGTGGGTGGAAGGCAGTTGCGTTTCGCGCTAGCCACCGTGCTCGTCTTTCATTCCTCACAGTCTTCTGAATGAAAACTGTGAGGACTGAGAATGATCTTGTCTCTCTTTGAGCGATTAGACTATCCGTAGGCCGCACACAAGTTCACCATAACATTGGTTGCTAATTTATCAACTGTTTGACCTATTTTGTAGGTCACACTTGGTCACACTCATTGTTTTCTAATGGGGTATATGTCATGGAAGAGGCGGGACTTCCGACTTCCGTGATTTTGCACTTAACTTTGGTTCCTGTCCGGGTTGCGAACATGCAACCGAGGGGCACAAAGTCGGAAGCACAAGTATTTTGACGCAGCCCACACGTCGCAAACCGAACCGGAACCAAAGCTGATGTGCAAAAACAGTCCCGCCTCTTCCGTGACTTCACTCGCATTGCCGCCCTGTCCTCCACCGCAAGGGGCGCACTTAAACGTGACATCACACTAGACGGGTCTGTTCATGGTCCAACTTGGAGGTACGTCACCAGGAATGGGATCATTCTTTCGGGTCGCAAACAACCATCGTTAAGATGCATTGCTGAGTCAATGAGTGGAAACTCGTGTTATAAATGGACAGAGAAGACAGATGGTTTGAAAGAGGAGTGAGAGAAGCCACCTCTAAAAAGAGGAGGTGGCTTGCGAAACCACCTCTCCCGCACATACACCGTCCTTTCAAATATTCCCAAGAAAGTCAATGATTTAACCTCCGACAACCAACAAAAAAACAGTCCTGTGACTGCAAATATAACTCATACCTTTTTTCCAACTAAATGGAATATTGTCGAAATGAGTGTGATCAAAAAAAAAGGTCCTCAAAAACAAAGACTTGCATCGTGCAGTAAATAATATTTTGATTAAAATATCAAGAAAAAAAACCCTCTCCCTTCTTTTGTGTTCACGACCATTTAATTTCCCTGCCATAAACACAATCTTAGGTGGGCCTGAGACGAGGCTGGCAGGAAGAAGTACTTAGGCCAGACTGGCCCACGGTGGTATTTCCAACAAGAGCTCTCCTGGCCTCGCGGTGAGAATACTTGTCCATTAAGACTGTCAGATGAAGCTCTCAGAAAATGAGAGGCAGTATCTCTGGAGAGGTCTGCGGGGAGCGAACTCAGGCGAGTGTCGGGGGGGTTAACGGGGGGAGCGAGCTGCACGGTTCCGCGTGCATTCGCGGGTTAGCGAAATCTACCGCCTGACTTAGCTACAGCGCAACCACGTCGGCGCCGTCGCATTATTGAAAATCTAACCTACTTTGCTCTACAAAGCAATGTCTATTCAATCCCTTTGAGCATCATTAAAAGGGCTATGGAATTACAACGCACTATTATTACAGCTCGCGAGGGGGGAGACCTCAGTCATTAAGCCTGTAAGATGTCGCCTGTTTTGATGATTTTTATCCGCTCTGTTCCCTTATAAAAGTGACAAATTCTTGCTATTTTGTTGCCAATCTCCTCACGCTTGTCATGTGTATGGAAAGATCACAAAAAATACAAAACAAAAAAAAAGAGCCTTCAAACGCGCGTGTGATGCGTCTTGAAATTTCACCAGACGTGGATCCATTTCCCCAATTGCGTTTGCAGGATTAAGCCGCGGAAGAGACGTCTCGCGTTTCTTAACTGGTGGCTGCGTCTCACATCAGAGCGGATGCGAGCGGAGCATGCTGGTATTGTCCAGGGGAGGGAACCCTCGCTCGAACCGTCAGCGCCTCACCAAGTGGGACAGAGATGATTAAAACACACCGCGGCGGTGACTGACAGACTCCCCGCCGCTTCAAGGAGATGACAGAACGCTCCTCTAATTTTAACTACAACGCAGAGCTCCTCTGTCAAAACCACAGAAAACAGCCACCCTGAGATGCTTAAGTGCAATGAAAGTGATAACAAACCGAGCAGAGAAATAAGTTGGGGGGGGGGGAGACAACAATAGCAGGAAGGGAGTGCATGGAGGTGGTGCTAGAGAGTGGGGAGAAGGCGTTGTGTCCCACCGGCGCACACAAACAGCTGGAACCTGTGAGCTTGTGACAACACCTTCAAACATTTCTGTTACTTTCACAGAAATATCTGATGCTGATGCTCCAGTGTGATGCTTCCGCCGCATCCGTGTCCCAGCACATACACACACAAAAATATCTGACTACATTTGACATTTTTCATCGCAGGGATGTGGCGGTGGGAGGAAGGAAAGTGAGAGGTGGAAGGTGATGTGCAAAACAAGGAGAGAGCTGGATTTACACATCAGGACTTTGATTTCGTGTTTATATCTATTTAAGGAAGAATGGAACTGCCAATGTCCAGTAAACATTTTTGACTGGCGAGGTTCGAACATATTTGTGAGTACATTTGAATGTTTATAAATACGTTTGAACGTACCCGCAACAGAAGGTCTGTCAATCAGTCAACGACAGACGCCCATTTTGTGAACTAGTGACGGGAAACTTCGAAAAATTGACGAACTAAGCATTGACGTGAAGGGGTTTTCGTCTGTCAATGTAATCGTCAATCCGTCAATGAGTTCGGCAATTTGTCAATGACGGACGTCCCATTTTGCTAACGAATTGACGGAACATTGACAGACGCTGATTTTGATGAGCAATTAACGAATGACGGATTGACAGTTTGGCTTGAAATATGAACTCTTTTACTGCCACATGTTATGAATGACATGTTATGTGCCATTTCGCCGATTACGAGCATTTATCAGATTCCGTCACATTTTATTGTAATTACATACACCAGCAGCCCATTGAAAAGAGATGCAATGCTGCCATCTGCTGGCCATATTTAGGTGGTGTTTTTGATTCCACAACCCATTGACCAGGCAGCGCTGCACTTAGACGTTGCTCCGTCCATTGAAGAAAAAAAAAAAAACGTAGATGACGCCATTTCACGTTTATGGCAGCATACATCGTGATTTTACTAATCGTTATTAAACGTTTTTGGCAGTCAAAGAGTTAACGGATTGACGACGACGGAAGGGTGCCCCGTCTGTTGACAATTGCCAAATGACCGACGCTCAAAATTCATTGATGCACCCACCTCTGATATTTTCCCATAATGCTACATGCAAGTAATAACCCGTTACATGATGGGAAAAATGCTTACCCTAATTCATGCACTGCAGGCATAATGTTAAATCAGCTTGCGAACATCACATGACCAAACTCAGAAAACAGGTGAGCTGTGATTGGTTGTCAACTGATTGTGTGACATCATCACGTGTTTGTGAGTCACACACGTGCCGCAGAACAACAGAATTGTTGTGAGAATGTCACATGTGACGGGAGAATGGCCCTTTTCCCTCTTTCCGCTGCCATGGCCCATATCTGAATTGTCGCGCTTGAACCATGTGCCTTAGTGTGAAAATGTTCCCTCACAGAGGGCGGGTGGGCTGGGAGCTTCTCTTTTATTGTCATGTTATACGGAGGGAGCCGAGGGTTGCGTACTAAATGATTCACAGAAAAGCAGAATCTTTTACATCGGCGTCAGCAATTCAGCCAGGCGCCCTTGTGGGGGAATTCTTTTTGTGTGTTTTTATTGAAGTCTGTGCCGAGTGCGCCCAAAAGCTCTGACAGGGGGCCCCCGAGGGCGCTTGTCTTCACCTTCAAATCATAAGATGGAGTGAAGAAACTCCCTCAGTGCTCTCAATTATACCGCTCGACACCCCCCGCACCCTTACACGCACGCGCACTCCTACACACATGCACGCAAGTCTGCCCTCCACGGAAAAATAAAACAAGGTAGAAAAGTCTCAAGTAATACAGTCCCAGTGGAGGGCGCCGCCGTCACTTTGCTGCTGGGACAGTTGACAGGCTCCCTATGAGACAGGTCCATTCCCTGCAGGTCTTTCACATTTGGTACTACAGTGTGTATAAGTGTGACAGTTAGTAGTCCTTCCCTAGAGATGGCCATCCTCTATAGCCCAGATTCTAACCCCTTCTAATGACCCATAGAAACTATAATATGTGGCTAGTTATATATATATATATATATATATATATATATATATATATATATATATATATATATATATATATATATATATATATATATATATATATATATATATATTTAGGGATAATTAAGTTCTTCACTTTGTAAAATTATATGAAAGATTAATACTGGCAAGTCTGGATGATCTCATGTTAGCAAAGTTACTTGTAATATCAGGAAGAAAAAAAAGGACGTGTTAACGGACTAAAGGTAATGAAACGTGTGGAAATCCTTATTCTGAGTCGAGCTTTTGGAATGAGTAGAATTGTAGATCATCATTACCATTTTTTGGGGGGGTACATCATCTTCGATAACCTTGTGAAGGATATGCATACGAAATACACCGAAATGCAAAAAAAAAAAAAAAGACTTGTAGAAACTCTTTCTTGTCTCAAACAATTTGTGATTCTGAATGTGGACTTTTTTTTTTTTTTTTTTTTTTTTTTTGTAAAGTACCCCATAATTGTCTTTAAATGTTAGGTCAAATTCCGAGTTGTCCAAGGGTAAACCTCACTTTTTTCCTGAGAGCATGCAGGTGCTGGGAAGGAGCAGAAGTGAGGTGTGCGTGCAGCCAAAGGATTGGTGTCATTTCATAGCCGGGTCCAGCTGTACAAACACGCATATCAAGGAATTTCTGCCTGCTTGATGGAATTGACTTTGCATGAATGGCCTCTATTTTCCCCAGGCCAAAATGGACCATTTTCCACATGTCTCGATGAAGATGACAAGCCTCATATGAGTGGAAATGCAACATTAGTTTGGGCTAAATCCATGTGTGAAATGTTGGCTTCTCTGGCCGACTTTGCCCAAGACCTCGTCCAAGTCCTGCTGCCTGCCTGACCTGTCAAAAGCTTCCTCATCCTTCCCAAAATGCCCAAACAACATAAAGCAGCCACCGCTGGCAGGGTCAGGGGGCCAGCTGCCCCGGGTGCCTGGATTCTGGCGGGGCCATCGGAAACAGTGGAAAAGGGCAGTGAGTGAAAGGGAATCTTTTCAAAGTGAAATCTCCAGCTGATGGCTTAGCGCTCTACACCCCACAGTTTGTTTCTCTTGCTGCTGTCAGACGCTCGGCCTGAGCCATTTGGAAGGATTAAGGGGGAGAAAGAAAAAAAAAAAAACGCGGGGGAAGAAAACCGGACAGTAGCACAGAGCCTGAGTGATGGCTCCAAGACCCCTTGGAGAGTGATAAACCTTTTGACCTTGACGGCCCCCCCTGTGGTGACCCCTGACCTCTGGCTCTGTGCCACAGACTCAACGATGCAGAAGAGTGACCTCTACTTCTGAGGCTAACAATCCTGCACAGTTCACCTACCTGTCCAAAATCAAATCATTCTCTACATCTGCATTTTACTCATGCTCTTCGTCTTCAATTTCTTATAGTGTGCGTGTGTTTACAATACCATTTTGATTGATTGATTGATTTACAAAAGGTGAAACATACAGCTGCTCAGAAAAGTGCACAATCACAGAGGCAATCGTCAAACGTCAAATACATTTGGAGAATTTAATGATTGTATCCAGTGTGTGTTATTAAACACTATAAATAATAAAATATCAAAATTGTTTGTAGTTGAATGTATTTTGTACTTCTGCTTCCAAAAAGGCAAAATGATTAAAATCAGAAAAAACATACTGCATACAACAAAACTTTTATAGGGACGTTCGATACCACGTTCCTTCAGATCTTTTAACTCATTTGCTCCCAATAACGTGTAAATACGTTTTTTATGTTTTAAGTGTCCCAAAGACGTATTTATACGTTTTTTTTGTTTTTTTTTTTATGCTAGAGCATACAGAAGGCTTTGATGCAACCTCTCAACTGCAAAGAACGTTGCAGAAATGGTAGTTATTACACAAACGGCCAACAGGTGGCAGCAGAGCAAAGGAGATCAACCAAGGCAATGTCGAAAAAAAGCTAAATTACTTACAATTTTAAATAGATTTGTGAAAAATGATGAAACCTAGCTCTCTTCTAATGCTAATTGCTGCAAAACGGAAACAGATAGAAAATTTTTTTTTTCCTGATGAAAGAAGAGACTTTAATCTTTCTTTTGATTGGTTCCATGCTTTTATAGCAATAGAACACAATATTCTGTTGGCCTTGCCAAATCAGTCAAAATCCAGTAAAACAACGGGGAGCGAACGGGATTGTTTCTGTGAAAATGGCTGGGAGTGAAAGAGTTAATATGTGGCATGTGTACCCAACTTGAGTAGTCACCGATGCTGATACCAAGTACCAAGTACTTTTGATCCATAAAATTTCCCCCCTCAAAGAAAGATCTATATATCCCCAATATAGCATTTTGTCCTTAAAATTGCACAAAATGAATGGCCATTTTCTGTTCTTCTAATTTATCATTTCTGATCATAAAACGGCCACTAGATGGCGGTCAATACTGATATCAGCATTTATCACAAGTACGAATACCTTGAACTAAGGCCCGATATCGGTTCTGGTTAGCCTTTACACAAACAGGATTTTTTGGCCCATCACCGATCAACGAGTTTGAAAAAAAGACCACCGATCACCAAGATGTAGCAATACAGTGCTCCCTCGTTTTCCACTGGGGTTAAGTTCCAAAAAATACCCGCAATAAATGAAATCCGCAAAGTAGCTAGCTTTAGGGTTAGGGTTAGGGTTACATTTACTATAAATGTTTTAAGGCTCTAAAACCCCTCACCACACAGTTTCTCCACTTTTCTCATCGAGGCATTTACTTTTTCTCACATTTCTCTCATTTAAACATTTTTAATGTTCAAACTATAAATTTTATATAATAGGGACATTATTGTAAAAAAAAAAAAAAAATGCATGCAGAATTGCACTAAAAAAAACACACACACAGCAAGACCGCGAAAAGTGAACCGTGTTATAGTGAGGGAACACTGTATATCTATATAAAAACATTTTATATTTACTCTATGGTCAACTGCCGCCTTTTGTGGGGGGTAGTATATAATGTCTTCATTTGTGGAGCCAATCAATGATGTCACTGGGCAAATTAAGATAGCTGATAACCTATTTTGCATAAAATGCAAAATATCGTCTGATCCCATTCTAGCCGATCAGACCAGTGTAAGGACTCGCCTAACCCTACCTTTTAATGTTTCTTGAATGTCTTCCAGCTTGCAGTTTCTCTTTAGTAGTAAACAGCTGTTTGACAGCACTCATCAGATCAACCAATATGTAGTTACAGATTTTTTTCTGTGTCACCATCACTAACTATCAGCGACAACTTTCTTGTTTTGTTCATCCTGTAATGAACTGAAAACAGCTGCAATATCGAAGACATGCAGCAAAATCAACACCTTCACGCTTGACTTAAATTTGCAGCTGACCACTTTGGCGAGCTAAATTCCTTCTCTGCAAATGTTGCATGGTCAGAGAAGGATTAAGATTTTTGTACACGATGACTAGAAGCATATGCGGAGGGGTCAAGGTCAAGGAGACTTAGAATCTGAAGAACACTAACAACTGTCAAGCACGATGGTGGTAATATCATGCGAGAAAGAGGACTACTTGACAATGTTTCGAATTCATTTCAAATCAATAGCTAGATGGCTCTATAATGCTAATTATAATAAAGTCATAGCCCATTACCTATTCAAATACTGCGTAATGTGCATCCGCAGCGAAATCGCTACTGAAGAAATAAATGCCTGCTGCCAAAGCGCGTATATTATTAGCAGAGGCACAATGACACATCCGCGTTTTCCGCTCCACGACGGGCACCGACTCCAAGGTCGCGCCAGTCCATGCCAGTCATTCCGCAGATCCATTTTCCCTCCCCAGGCAGCCTCCCTCCCCCATGTTGTTGGCCCAGTGATTCAGTGGCTTGCATTAAGAGCAATTCACCTGCCTCCGGCATCCCAGCGGCACGGCTCCCCCGGGGAAACCAGGTGGAGCATAAAAAAAGTTCCACATATGGTAAAGTCAAGCTGCTCGGAGGCTGCCGAGTGTCTGCTGTGGGGATAGAGGCTCCTAAAAGGCCCAGCTGGTACTTGGAAAAGAGCTTGTGCATTACTACACCTCCGTGTCTGTTTGGGCTCCCCTTTGGAAAAGTGTTGGCCGGCGCACATGACCAGCCATTTTAGATTTCCTCCCTCTACCCTGCCTCATCCCTCGCCTCCCTCTCACTTTCCAACTGGTTCTGTATCCAATTGAACATTTGGTCCTCCACTGCTGGTTAATCAAATTCCTCCATCTGGCCCCCACGGTCCCAATGGAATGAAAAAGGTGCAGCCTGAGCTCGGGTCCAAGCGCATTTTGGGGGGGGGGACAGAGGAGGGGAAAGGAGACAAGGACTGCCTAGCTAACTTAACACAGCCCAGTCAACTAGATCAGGTAGTGTGCACAAGGCCAGCCCTGGTCGTTTTGGGCAAACAGGAACAGCTTGGGACTAAGTACCAGAAGCCTGCTGTTCTTATCCAGCTCTGGGATGGCGAAGGGATCATATGACAGTAGGCGGGTTTTATGAGCTAATACCTCCACATACACTGCAGAATACAGAATTGAGTTGGGCCTACATACTGCTCCAGACAACAGATGGGGAGTAGCAATGGTATTTAGTTCCCACAGCAGTAGAGGGCGCTGCTTTTAGAGGGGAGATACTGAGAAGCAAAGAACTGCGGCAAGGAATTAATTCGTGGTCTCGTGCCGATTTTGAAATCAGGCCAAATAACGCTGGCTCAATCAAATACGACGATGTATCCTGTTTAGTCTCAGAGACATTAGAAGCTGCTCTTGGAGGGGAAAAAAAACAAAAAAACATCAACGGCTTCAGATGAACCGATAAGAAGCTGCTTCTGGATGTTACTTAGCCTCCGTGACACTGTAGGGCGCAGATCATGGAGGGGGAAAAAAGTAGAAAGGCAATGAATCAGGCCAAGAAATTACAACACTTGCGTCCAACCTAGTTGCCTCCTTATGCCAAGTATGTGAGTTCATGCTGAAATAGTGCTGGCTAAAACAGACGAGAAGCTGATGCTTTTGTTTAGTCTTACTAGAGCACTGAAGAGTCACGGGAAGAACTATGGACATTTTTTTGTTCAGGCCAAATACTAATGGCTATAGCTTTGTGACAGTAGAGGGCAGGAAAAAAAATGATGGGCGCACGGAATGATGACATTTGTGTTTCAATTTTTTTGTAGTCTCCTAACGGCATTCATGTGAATTCAAACCAAAATGCTGCTTTCAGTAAAAACTATTATTTAGCCTCCATGACTCTGGAGGGCGCTGTTCTATGAAAATATGCATAGGAACATAGAAGAAGGGCAAAGATATTAAAAAAAAAAATGTTGAAGCTATTTCTAATTGTGCTGATGATTTGGGGTGACCTGATTTTCAAAATGAAAAATGGGGACGCTACAATTTTGCTGAAAATCAAATATATAATAAATACCCGCCCGTCTATGTAAATGTAATCGCTAGTCAATCAGGTTGTGTTATTACTTTAGCTAATGCTAAATGCTCTCTTGCTTAACGTTCAGTAGCTGTAAATATGTCAATACACTCAACATTATCTAACCTTTTTTTTTATTATTATTATTTTTTTTACATTTTTTTTTCACTCAGCTATTGGAAGCTGGGTGTAGCAATTACATTGTAACCTTGGCAATATACTACCAAAAAAAGCTCCACTTGCTTTGGGTCTGACAGGTGACCACAACATTCGACTGGTAGGACTACATTTCCCATGATTCTTAGACACGGAAGCCGGAAGTAATTCAAGTTCTGGTACAACGAAAACATGCCTGCTAGCGATTCGCTATGATAACCTGCGTGATTGACATTCACTTGGCCCAAACAATCGGCTTGCTGACTGGACAAAACAATAAAGCGAAACAAAAAGCAGGACACTGTGACGGGACCTGCTAAAAGTGGACAAAATGGCTGAAATCTGTCGGGACTCGGGACACAAGGCTCAACCTGGGACTCTCTCGGTTAAACCGGGACATTGGTCAGCCGAGTGATGTGAGCTTAGACTTGAAATACTACTCATGAAGACAGATGAGAAACTGCATCCTAATGTTCGTTGTCGTATAATGTGATTTCTTTGAAATGAGGCCACAAAATCAGTAGTTAGCCTTATTAACCCTAGAGGGTGCTGTTCCCTGCATAAAATGCATCAGAGCGCGGAAATGAGCCACGCGATGAAGACATTGGGTTGTTGCTGCTTCCTCGAGTTCAAAGTAGCAGTGCATCAGTAACTAAGCGGCATCTAAGCCTGCACTCTGATCAAAAGAGCCATGTTAAGATATCACACAAAGCCGGCAGGGATCTTTCTATCCCCCTGAGAGCGTGTGCTGCCTTCACCAAATATCTCCTTAACTACATATTTATCAAAAGAGACTGCTTGTACTACGTTTTTAAGCGCAGTCACATAAAATGCTTACATTATGATTGTGAGCCATCGAGCTTTCACACTTTGATTCGTCGCGAGCAGCTGAAGGGAGGTCAACGGGAAAGAGAAAAAACAAAGCGTCTCTATAGCGCTCGTTGCGCCGGCCCATAGCATGTAGTGTGTGATTCCTATTCATGTCCAACTATCCTCTCCCCTGCCAGGTGGCAAAACATGTGTCAATAATTAAACTGCTTTTACGTAACAGGCTACAGGAACACAATGCAATTTGCTCCCCATATTTCATTGGGCCTTTATGAAAGCACATGAGAGAGTGTAATTAATCAAACCACTGGAATATGTGAACGGCAATTTCCACTTAATGGCACTTACAGGGATTGGGTCCCTTAAGCACCCTGTTCTGTCTACCAAACGAGCGGGATTCATTTTCATCTTGGTAGTTCAGAGGATAAAACCTGGCGTGGATGTTAAACAGCACCCGCTTGACATCAGGGCATCTGCAACATGCTCCGCGAGGTTCTGAATTGATGTCAAAAAATGTCGTTCTTTGCCATCTTTTTTTTTAGTGATTTTTTTTTGCCGTGACCTCAAAAGCAGAGCGTCTGTTCCGTCTTGACTCGACCGCAGGATGCTTACCGCCACCCAGCCAGGGACAGGAAAAGGATCGTTCGCTGCTTTTAGTGGCTTTTTTGGTAAGAAGATGGTCTTCGTCTAAATGGCACCCATGTCCTGAAAAGTGTTTCTCTCCCTTTCTCTCTCCCTCCCCTACTTCCATCTGCCTCTCCAAAGACTCGTCTAAGTGCAGCATCTTGTTTCAGTAATTCAGCCAGGACAGAGACAGTGGAGTGAGGCACGTCATCGATTTCACTCTCATTTGGTTCCTCCCAGACTTGCTCTAAGGCCTCTTTGGGGACATCTATTGGACTATTGGACAGGACTGTGTTATAAGACAGTGTCATTTCATCTAAGGTCAGCGCTGCACTGATGTTTTTACTTATCGGTATGTCCAACAAAACACACAAAGTGCCATTTTGAGAATGATGGGCAACAATCTCACAGAATGATTCAGCAGTTAGCTATCAATCAATTCATTGCTCTTTTCATAGGTCCATTCATCTACAGTGTATGCCTGTCCATTTCATCCAGCAATGCATTGTTCATATATCTGTTCATCAATCAATAGTTGCTATTCATCCCTTCACTCATCCATGTTCAATTTCTCTCTTGCCATCCATCCTTGTAACCATCCAACCATCCATCCTGTATATATTAGAATAACTCATACAAGTCTGTCCATTATTCATTGATTGATCAGTCCTGTTTTAATTTGCCAGATGAATCTATCCCACCATTTACATCTACACGTTAACTCATTCACTCCCAAAAACGTATTTATACATTTTTTTTTTTTTTTTAGGTTTTTGTATGCTAGAGTTTTTGCATGAAGGCTTTGATGCAATTTCTGACCTGAAGAGGTCACAAAGAAAAAAAGAAAAAAAAAGGAAAAAAAAAAAGCCAGCAGGTGGCAGCAGAGTATAAGAGATCAGCCAGGGCCATGTTGCAACAAGCTCTTTTTCCCAGTATTTTTCAACAGGTTTGTGAATAATGATGAAACTTAGCTAATTCTAATGCTAATTGCTGCAAAACATAAAAACATACAAATATACTTTTTTTTTTTTTTTTTTCCCTGATGAAAGAGATGTCAGATGTTAAAATGACAAAAAAATATTTGGTCTAGGTCAGGGGTCAGCAAGTTCGGTCCTCGAGAGCCCCTATCCAGCCTGTTTTCCGTGTCTCCGTCCTTCAGCACAGCTGAATCTAATGATCAGCTAATCAGCAAGCTTTGCAGAAGCCTGATAACGATCCCGATCATGAATCAGGTGTGTTAGTGGAGAGAAACATGAAAAACAGGCTGGATAGGGGCTCTCGAGGACCGAATTTGGAGACGCCTGGTCTAGGGGTTTAACACAAACCGGTTGAAACGGGAAATTATTTTCATTGAAGAGATGGGTGCATCGAACTGAACCAAATTGTTCCATTTTGTAATACATCATACATATTGAATCATCTTTTATTGGAGAGAAGTATCTTAGAAGGAAAAAAAAAAGTCATTGCATCATACCCTGCCAAACTGAGCCGTACCATATCGAATCGAAAGTTAAGTCGGACCAAATCCTTCTGCTTTCAAATTAGACCGTCCTTGAATCGTTTCGCACCTTACGCATCGAAAACCGTATTAAACCATCTTTTGTGGAGAGTTTCACACCCTTAATCTGGTCTGACGTTTGGAAATATTTTTCGGGTGAATGACTTTACATATGTGAGTGATTGGATTGGCCCAAGGAAAAGCGAACCTCCAGATTTTGCAGCAAATGACTCTCGTCTCATCTTGCCACCTTTCAGCCACCCGAGCCGACCTCATCAGCTGAGTTTGTGGTGGGTCTCGCCACCATCCCGGCTTCCTGTTGGCCCCACTTAGTATCTCCTCAGCATTGGCGCCCTTTAGGGCTCCTAATAATTCATTTTGCGCCGACTGGAAGGCGGCCTGCTAAATTCTTAATAACAGTCAGCAACTCTCAGGCTGAGCTTCCATTCATTAACATCTTATTGAGATATTCTTTAGCACAAAACCAATTAAAAATGCAACACAGCTACCTGCAGATCTTGGTGTGCAATATTTTCGAAGTAGAGGCCAATCCCTTGTGCCGTTAGGAGAGGCAAGTGAAATCCAAACAAGACAAATCTATCTATTGTTTATCACCTCCTCGGGCTTTTTACCCAGAGGCCAAAATATGAGAGGGAGGGGGAAGAGGTCATTAAATTACCATTCACTTCTCGCTATCCGAGTCAGACAGTGCTAAGACACGTGATAGCAAAACCAACGGTAACTTTACCGCATTACCATAGCACCAAAATGGCTAACCTTCGTTCAGTTCCATTTGATTGAAGCGGATTCACGTTTTTACTTGTTTGTTTTATGGCCTCGTGACTGCGCTCGCTACAGATGCACCTTTCTAAAAATAAAGCATCAGGGGACGGGAGGGATCATCCGAGGATCATCTGGAGGGGTTTGTGTTTTAGTCCGTCTGTTGTTGCAATAACTCTCGTTATAGTCACATGTAAATTGTACATTTGGTACTTTGTCACACTTATCCTTCTCTTCAAGCTAAATGATGAGTGATGCGTAATTGTCGACGATAACATTGCACGCATCCTCCATTCGTTTTTGATATTATACCATAGAAGGATTTTGACAAAAAAAATGACGTGCATAAATCCAGCCGCTGGGATACTGCGAACTAAAATTTGAAACAAGTCCCCCCGCATATTTTATGGCATAGCTATAGAAATACCTGCTTCTAATTGAGGCTCATGTGGAGGAATTCTATGGTCTGAATATTGCCAAAAACCTCTCGTGTCATGAAACAATACAAAACAATACGTATCGCGATACACGTGTATCCTGATTAGGGATGTTCGATACCACTTTTTTTCAGACCGATACTGATACTCGGACCCTCAGTACTCACCGATACCGATACCAACTGCCGATACCAGTAGTACATTTTGACGAATAAAAAAAATCACTAAAAGATATTTTTAAACAAATATATTTCCTTTCATTTTGACCAAAAAAAAAACAGCACAGTCACTCTTCAATAGTCTTAACGCTCAAAATAAAACACAAAAATGCTCTTTTAGTTTAAGATTCACAATTTTGAAGTATTTCCAAACCGGTGAAGTGAAAAACTGCTGCAAGCTAGCGCCAGTTACAGGCAAGGAGGACTCACTTAACGTCTTCCCCCTCTGCCATCGGTCGCTTGTACTCGTCTGCGGCACGAATACTCGAGTACTTGAAAAAAGGCTGGTATCAGCCCGATACCGATACCTGGTATCGGCAGTCGCCCATCCCTAATCCTGATACATGGCTTTCAAGGCAATATGCATCCCGATTCTTTACATACATTTTATCACAACAGAGATATGTATATCCAAATGATATACATATTTTTTTTAATACTGAATGGCAACATTTTCTTTTTCTAATGTTAGCAGAGCTTCCTGTTTACCAAAATGTGTGCGAACGGCAGAGCAAGGAGCAACTTTCAGACACGTGCCGGTTCACTTCATGAATTTATGTGCAATGTGGATTCTGACACCACCATATCGATACAAGTATTGTAAAGAGGCTCGCAATGATATATTCCTGTACAAACCAAAGCGGCTGATTTCCGGTTTAATTTCGGTTATGGGTCCTTGAGAGTTTTAAAAAAATTACAAAATTATTTTATTATTATTATTGTTTTTGTTTATGTATCTTGTTGTAATGCAATGCCCAACAAATTACCAAGAAACTAGGGCTGGGAATCTTTGACTGTCTCACGATTCGATTCGATTCGATTACGATTTTTGGGTCTACGATTCGATCCAGAATCAATTTTCGATTCTCGATTCAAAATAATTTGATTGACAAATGATTTCTGCTTCAATTTACAGATATGCACAACATTGTAATGATCTACTCCAGTCTGCTCTGCATGACAAATAGAAACATTAAAGTGTCTTTCTTTGTTTAAACATTTATTAATTTTGTATTGTAAGTGCCTTTTCCCACAAAAACAGCATGTGGGCTACAACTGCCTTTTCCCCTTCTTAATAAAAAATAAAGCGATTTTTGGATATTAATATCGATTAGATTCGATTAATAAATGAGAATCTCTATTCTTTTATGAATCGATTTTTTTTGGCACACCCCTACAAGATACCAAGGTATCGTTACTCATGATGGCTACCCTCTTGTAGCTGTTTTACGATCAGGCACTAGAAATTAGAACATCAAATTGCCATTAATTTCATGCAATTTTAAGGAAGTAAATACAGTATATATATATATATATATATATATATATATATATATATATATATATATATATATATATATATATATATATATATATATGTTTTTCTTTTACATAAACTGTCATTGTTTTAAAAAAAAGTATCCTGGTGGTATCAGTACTTGGTATCAGTATCAATGACTACTCAAGAGCTGAGTTCTCGTACTGGTATCGGTCTGAACAAAGTGGCATCGAACATCAACGCCAACCAAAATCAAACCTAAATACTTAATCAATTTATTGTTTTGCATATCGCTAATCAAAACAGAGCATACATGTGTTTAAAGGTAGATATTTTGTTATAGCTCTAGATTAGATTTAGGGTACTTAATGTTGTGGACAATATATCGCTTATAGTCTGAATCTTCTCCCTGCGCAATCATTGGTTGAAAATGAGAGGGCCGTTACACTCCGGAATGTGCTTCACGCCAATATCTTCAGTGAGCATGTAGTATAGAAAGTGGAATGCAAACACCAAATAAATAAGAAGATGGCAAAATGGAGGGAAAGGCGAAGAAAAGAAAGAAAGATCTGTGATTTTCCCCTCTCTCCGTTCCCCCGCGAGACCTCCCTTGATGCCAAGCATTCATCATTCAGCCTCTAATATCAGTTATTCTGTGGCTCCTCTGCTTACAGCAGAATTAATTTCTGCTTTAATTACTCTCATCGGTGGAATGCTGATGAAGGAGAGGGACGAGGCATTCTGGGACCCGGGCCTCATTCCGCCGCTTTAATTTGAATGAATTCCACACGGAGACGCTGGCAAACAACTGGCAGCCGGGCCCCGGGAGCCACGGAGGGAGCCGCCTCCACGGCCCCCCTCGTGCGCCTCCTCACGTGTGTGTATTGCATGATGAGCGTGTCACACACAGGAACACACAGGAAGAAGAAAGGCACTGACTGATGGATTGCGCGATGGGCGTGCGTAGCGTTTGCAAGGCTGCATCCGCCACGGAGGGAGAAAGGGGCATTCCATAAAACGGCTGCAGCAGATTGAGCGCACCCTCATACATTGTTAATCTGATTATTCCAGATATGAAACATCAAACTTACTCCCAGCCCGTTTATCTTTATAAAAATAGTATTAAAAAAAGAATAATAAGAAAGACGCGCATGAAGTGAGACGTACACAACCTCGTTTGCATAATGAAAACAAGTGCAGAAAGAGTGTAATAGCGGAGGAGAAGACAGAGGGGGCCGTATTCGACTTTCCTCCAAGCCAGCTTGCGGAATGGAGCATATTGGCTGCATCAGGATTTTGATTGATTATGCGGGTCTTGCATACCGATTCATTTGATTAAATGCGAGCATGGGTTTTTGTTTTTCACGAATTCTAATGAAACAAAGACACGAGAGGATACTGAGCCGGACTGATTTTGCACCACGTGACAATGGAGCATCGCCGCTTAAATGCGCTGTTGAAAGGGGGAAAAAAGTTTTTTAAAGATGACAAATTAGTTCCAGCATGCAGACACGTTATTCTTCTCATAACTTCAGTGCAACGGCAGACCACAATTATTATTAAATTAACAATAGAATAATTATGTAGGTGTACCTAATGTTGTGGTCAGTCAGTGTCATTCCATTTACTCACAAAATGTTTAGTCAAGTACTTTTGTAGACGAGTCCTTATGAGGACTTTTGAAACACGTTTATGAAGAAGTAAGTGATGAACAAGCTACTATTTTCACAAATGGAGGTCTTATGCTGTGGTCACTTTAGTAGCGTTTGTGATAGCACCTGCTGCTCATTAGGCAAATGCAATACCTCTGCCACGTTAGTTAGCATGCCGATTTCGTGCCGTCTAAGCTAACATAGCCATTTTTGCCTTGGGTTCTCAATGTCGCAGCTGAACTAAGCTAACACACGCACAGTATATTGAGTTGTATCAATACATTGTGGTGGTTTTCCAAGTGTCAGAATGACATGCCGCAATCTTCGTATCTTTATTGTCACTGTTCCATTTTGGACACGCCATGCTACATTCTACACTTTCTAATCCATTCTGGAGTTCTGTTCTTATGCCGGCAACCTGAAATTGAAAGTCGACGCACGCTATAAGTCTATCACAACACATGCTAACACAGGAGTAAAGTCCAAAATGTAATGAATTTGGAAAAACACGTAGGTCATAAACATACAGATATCAAATGAAAACACGTGCACAGTATATTGAGTTGTATGGATACATTGTGGTGGTTTTACAAGTGTCAGAATGACATGCTTTAATGTTAGTTAGCATGTCTCTTGTGTGCTAGCTAAGCTAACATATTAGCCATTTTGCCTTGGGTTGTTTGTGGCTAAGCTAACACACTCACAGTATGTTTGTTTGTTTGTTTAGTGAACATATAAACATAACATAGAAACATATATAACATAAACAAGTAGCAAATAAATATTTAAAGAGTTAAATAAACAGATTGTGGTGGTTTACCAAGTGACAGAATGACATACCGAAATGTTCGTAGCTTTATTGTCTTTGTTTAATGTTGGACATTCTATACTTTCCATTCCTGAATTTGAAAGTCAAAACATGTAATAGTCTATCACAACTATTTGAAAAACACATGAAAAACAGTAAGTACGCGTTAACTGAGTATGCCATCTTATGCCATGTGACACACGTTCTTATGCCACCGTGCAAACTAAATCGCTAATATTGTCATAATAAATGTCATAATCACAGTAAATATTTGTACGGAAAATGATTCTGTGCCATAAACACAAAACAATAAATCTGAAAAACAGTAATTACTGACTGAGCACGTCCTCTCGTGTCACGTGATCATGTATTCTAGGGCTGTGTCGTAGTCTGTCAAACGATAGGTGATATAATGTAGGATGTAAACACAAAACGGAAATGGTAAGTACTGTATGGCGGTCTATGTGTGCCACATGGCAACATATTCATCCTAAATCATTGCCCCACGCTCAATTTTTACTTGATTTCTTTTGCATT
The DNA here is from genome assembly GCF_051991245.1 of Festucalex cinctus. NCBI lineage: Eukaryota > Metazoa > Chordata > Actinopteri > Syngnathiformes > Syngnathidae > Festucalex > Festucalex cinctus. The sequence continues at coordinate 18,316,248 of NC_135411.1, read as the reverse complement.
GCACACATACAATATACAGTATTCACATTTCCCCATAAAATTGAATGTGTTATACTGTTAAGTTGGTGGCTTTCAGTTCAGACAGTAGGGTCCTTGGTCAGCTTAACCTTTAGCGACCCTGAAATCTCCGGACAGGTGGGCGGCGGCAACTTCTGCGCACTGTCCATTTTTTGGCAGCCTCATGGCCCACCCACCCTTCACCTCCCCTCATGGGCCGCCATGAGCAGCTGGGTCACAAACACTGAGCACATTAATATCTTCTTAATGATAATAATCATTACGGCATAAGCACCTTCTCCCGATGCGGGCCGCTCACGAAAATGTGCCAGAGTAGCATCGTCGTTAAAAAAAAACAACAACAAAAAAAAAAAAACACAAGAAATGAAATGACTCTTTTAATGGGCAGCAACTTACAGCCACCATGATAATGCAGATGCTAATGCAATAATGCGATAATGAGATACAGCTAAGGCATTAGGGAGGCTAAAACCAGGGTGAATGAATAAATAATATTTGTATTTAAAAAGTGGGGATGACACGGTTACCACTTCAGATGTTCATGTAAATATAGACTTGATTATATATGTTTTAATGAACCCAAAGATGAATTTCCTAATGCAAGAGCACTTTGGCACCTTTTCGGGTGTCCATGCGGGGCGACTATCGCCCATACACGCGCCTCATTTCATACTGTCACTATTCACCTATCAAAGGCCATTATGTGTCTCATCCGCGTTCATTATTGAAGCTAATGATCTGTTGTCCTCTCAAGGAAGACTACATTAAAAGTCTCTTACTAACTTAATTAGTAATTATGAATGTTAAAGATTAATCAGCCAGTGAGTGGCTTAAGGTTGGCGTCTCCAGGCGGGCGGACAAAAAGTGTGGAGACAAAAAGAGGCCACGTCATGTTCACACTCTGGAAATGGAACGTGCCGTTAGGAATACAGTTGCTCTCATGCCAAAAGGAGAATTAAAAAAAAAAAAATGTGAGGATATGTGTCCACCACTACTGTGGAAAACTCATGCAATTGCAAGGGCAATTGCTATTTTCATTACCATAAGCCTAAGTACCATCAGTATGATTTTTAACTCTTTGACTGTCAAACCTTATCCAAAAAACAACCTTGACGGTGCCAGCTGATTTCGAGCATTTTCACTCATCTTTCAAGGCAAACAAAATATTGTGCGCTACGACTACATAAACATAAAAAAAAAAAAGTATGTTTCTACCTTGTTCCGTTCTTTAGTAATCACCATTTGAAAATAGGTCATTTGAGCGACATTAGCAAAAATTGAGAAAAATAAATAAATAGAGAAAACGAGCTTTTTGTGATGATACATTTTTTGCACAACAGCGACTTTGACACTAATATTGCTTGTTTAGTGACACTGAATTATATTCAAAGTGACAAAGACTTTGATCATTCACGTCATCGTTGAAAACGTTCGATTACATCAGATTCGTCAGGTTTCCTTGTAGTTTTCATACACCGTCAGCCCATTGAAAAGAGATACAATGCTGCCATCTGCTGCCAATAGTTAGTGAGTGTTTTTGATTCCACAACCCACTGACCAGGCAGAGCTCCACTTAGACGTTGCACTGCCCATTGAGAAAAAAAAAAAAAAAAAAAACTTTGTAAACGTCAATTAACGTTTATGGCGGCATTCATTAGGATTTTAGCATACATCATTAAACGTTTTTGCCCGTCAGAGAGTTAATAGGTATACACATAATTTTGCAGTAAACAAATATTTTTAAATGATCTTCTAAATTAGCTTTAATTTATTGATTTGTACAAACAGTGCACCTGTTTTTAAAATGGAAAAATTAGCTTTACACGCTATTACAATAAATACAACATGATATGTCCTGGCTGGTCCATCCATATTTTAACAGCTAAAATAGATGATTTATGGTCGTCATGACAATGGAAGTGATACTAATCTACTCATCCCAAGCCAGTGAACTATCAACATAATTTTGTCTCATTTTTCCTCATTGTACTTTACAAAGAAAAAGAAAACTGCTGCACACAGTACTGAACATGAACACTGATGCTAGTGCAAGCGCCGCATGAGACATGTCCTGGCTGGTCCACCAATATTTTGACAGCTAAAGTAGGTGATTTGTGGTCATCACAGTGAATGCAGTGAGATTTTTCTGCACATGAGCCTGTTTACCATCAACATGATTTAGAAGCTGATAGTGTTTTACATAATATCCTTTAACCTATGAAGTAAAGAAAAGGAAACAAAATAACATTATACAGTATAATAAGCACTGCTGCACATAACTCTGAACATTGCCCTAATGCTAGATGCTAGCTAGAGCTAAAACAACACATGATGTGTCTTGGCTGGTCAACCAGTAAGCATGCTACTATAGTAAACTCAATTACAGAGACGCTATCTGCCTATCACAAGCTAGTTTACTATTGATTGTATTGCTAATGTAACGGCAGCAATATTATTCCGCTTGTTATAAGTTGGCGCACCTACATGACTTGGAAGTTGTCGCTAAGGCTAATTTGTTACATATATCAGCCTTAAACAAAGGAAGGAAAATCTAATGAGATCTAAAGATCTTAAAAAATGTTTTGCTTATGGCTGTTTTTACAAGCACTGCTGGGCACAAATCTGAACTTTAGCAGTGGTGCTAACGCTAACAAAACATTGGAGGTCACCTGGCTGGTTCACCAAAATCACAGACCACTAGGAGGAGGTGATTCAATAGGCAGTGCTAAAAAAAAAAAGGAGGTAATTTGAAAATATATTTTTTTTAAAACGTCACATTTTGCACTTTTTACCCCATCACACCTGGATTTAGAATTTTGCTCTCCAGCCTTGAAGTGCCAACAGCGGTGGATCTAATATGACAGAAAGTAGCGTATAATACACGAATGCGTGATGCATGGCAGCACTCACATTATCTCCCGCTAACAAGATGGAAATAGATCTCCTTAATTAAGCCCAGGGTGTACACCAATTCCTGTCTATATCGGCACCTCCCTGACAATTCCACATCAGCAGCACCGAACACGCCGGTAAACACTGTATATAAGCAGTGCTACACATTAAACCTTAATAACTAATAAGGCTTTCATCCAGGGAGTTTCCTGTGTGATTTCCATTAATTTGAGGAGGGGGTCCGGGGGAATTGCCCAGGACCATCTCCCTGTTTTCCGGAGCATGTGGATGCTTAAGCCGGGGGGATGCGACAGGAAAAGAAGCAGCAACTTTAGCTGTGCTGAGTTGTGGAATGTTGAGGATACAAGCTGCGTGTCTGAAACAACTTCACCAATTAGTGCTCAAGACATCGATTTTACCTCTGAGTTCTACCTTTTAAAGCAGCCGTCAGGAATAATTGTTTTTTCCTTTTCTTTTTTTATGCTTGAAACCGTCATACACAATTCTCAAGTGTTGCCAGATACTAAACATTAGCAACATTAGTATCCCAATAGGCCTAACAACAACAAAAAAAAAAAACATTTTGGAGAAAACCAATCTAATACATGAAGAGTGACTATTTTTTGTTTCACAATCACGACACACAACTCTGAACATTAGCATTGATGCTAGCGCTAATAGCATGAGCGGTGTTCTGGCATGATAAGTTGCCATGGCAATGACAGGAAAGCTATTATTCTTATTACAAGACAGTGTACGAGGTGGTTTTTAAAGCAAACAAAGCTTATTTTAGAGCAGGAAAACATACAAGTTCACACAAAATTCCGAAAAGTAGCGCTGATGCTACAGCTAGCACGTGAGCCGAACTGACAGACCACTAAAGTAGGTGATAACAAAGATGACACTCATTACAGTCAGTGTACCATTAACATGATTCTAAAGAGGTTGCTTTCACATAGAAGTTGTACTGGTGAGTGTTTTAACTCATTCACTGCCTTTGACAAGTATACTTGTCAATTGTATTTTTTAGAGCGGTCCTAAATGGGGGCGAATCTGATTATGCTCCACTGTAAATATCAAACTTGGAAACAACTTTACTGATGCCAAACCACCGGTAGATGACATCATTGCCCCATTTTATACGAAATAAACACAATTTCAGAGTCCATGGGAGAAATGGCTGTATTTTGGCAAACCTACATTTTTCTACTGTCAATTATAAAAGAAAGGACGGAGCAAAAAGTAGGGAGTCTATTCTGTTATTTGGTAGATTCGGTTTATATATAATTATTGAATGTAATATCACGTGAGTATTGAAATTTGTAAAATTTTCTAAAATTACTGGCAGTGAATGAGTTTTTAAACTTGGAAGGAAAGGTAAAATTTGAAAGAAAGCGCTGATGCTAGCGCTAACATAAGATATACTGGATGAAAGGTGTCAATATTTTCTTAAATAGGGTGTGTGGAATTAATAGTGATTTTCACATAATTATCAAAGACCAGCTACTTAAGATTTTATATTTATTTATTTTTAATTATTATTAGTAGTAGTAGTATTTGGAATTATGACATGTTGCTAAATTTGTATTGGACATATACTGTACATTATATAAAACATTTTAGTCAGGACTCAGGATTTGCTTAAAAATCCATGCAGGCAGGTGAAGGCAGCTTTGAGGTCCTCGCGGGTCCTAGTTAGAAAATGCCTTCCGTGGAAATGGTGTGGTCACGTTATATGTCGTGTTTTTGCAGGTAAAGGTAATCACTAATTATTTCTGAAACGGCTTTGTGTAAATTAATTTTTGTACTTTGTTGTCATCACTTGTTGTTCAGTCAGAAAATTCCGTCGAAATGGCGCGGTTATGTCGCGTCGCAGTGCACTCTCGCGAGTGTCTTCATCAACCAACCCCTAGTGCTACAGGTGCTCACCAGTTGCCATGGAAATGCGAGAAGCCACCCTCCTTATGACAAGCCAGCGTTCCTTCACCACGATTTTGAAGAGGTTGTCGATTGCTCGTGCTAACATGACGCGGGAGGTGTCCTGGCAGGTCCAACAATACGATTTTGACTGATTTTTAGTTCAAAGTTTCAAGGAAAGCTGAACATTTGATAGAAAATCATTTTATAGTTTTGCCGTGTCCTTTAGAAGAGAGTCCTATTGCAAAAGACACAGGGAGTTAGGGGGGGAGGTGATGGTAGGGGGGGGGGGGGGGGGGGGGGGGGACGCTGGCTGGTGGCCTGCAGCACCTGAAACCTATTAGAGAGCTCTGGAACATTCCACAGGGTTCCTCCACTTTAGCCAGAGGACATCATAAAGGTCCTTGCAGAGGGAAAAAAAAAAAAAAAACAGGCAACAAGGTGAAACAGTACAACTAGAAATGGAAGTAAATGTTTGTTTGGTCACTTGGAGGAAAACCAGTTTTACCCACTGGTCCCCCCCCCCCCCCCCCCCCCCCTACCTTTGGTCCCAATATGTACAGTACAATATGTGGTCCTTACAAAGCAGTGCTATGATCAAAACATTCACTATTGGCGAGCCAAGTAAAACTTTTTATCAACTTTTTTTTTATTTTATTTTATTTATTTATTTATTTTTTATTATTTATCACATGGTCTGCCATCTGGACTTAAAACAGTAGGGCCCAGTAGTGTGCTGACACTGAAAACAAACAAGCATAAACACACAAAAGCGCCTGCCAAATTTCTCGCAGATATAGTCTTGCACAGTCCCGCTTTGTGTGTATATATGTGTTTTAGTGGTACCAAGGCCCATCTCTTTGGCTGAGCCCACGCCTCGGCGTTATGCTCACTGGGTTTGGCTCTATGGGTGTCTGTGGCCTCTCCTCTGGTCGCCCGTGTCCATTTGCTCTGCGGGTATGGCAGGCCCGAGCTGACAGATGGCCGCCCCTCTCTCCATTCCGCTCCAGAGTAACACAGTAACTGGTTTTTCCTCCGCCGTTGACCTTGCCACAGCCAGCCAGCAATCCGGGCTGGCACTCGGCCTGTCGAACAGGAGGGTAATGAAGTCCAGCGCTGCTCACATGATTATTAAGGCTTTGACGCTGGGGGGCCTTTTCAGAGCACCGTGCACCGACCCCGCTTCCTCCTCCTCCCGCCTCCTCCTCCCCCGTCAGCCATTGCCGACGTAAAAGTTAGATGAGAATAGTCATAGCTTTCTTTTTTTTTTTTGGACAACTACCACCAAAAAGCTCACTTTGCACTTTGACAACAGGAACTTTGACGACTTTATCAGCATATAAATTGTTTCAAAATCCGAGCCTTTTAGGAATAAGACAAAACAAATCAATTTTTAGGGGTCATAAAGCTTTCTCAAGCACTTTCAAGAAACATCGTCAAGCTTTCCGATAACAATATATTATATTTTTATGAAAGCACAGTGCACAAGTATGTAGGCATGGCTGTCTCAAAGGTTAAGGGTTCAAATCTCTGCTATTTTTCTGGCTTCACACTTTCAAAAGAATGTAAATTGCCCATATGTGTGAATGTTAATGCGCTAATCATTGTTTGTCTACATCAGTGGTATCCAAGCTACGGCCCAGGGGCCATTTGCAGCCCGCCGTCCATTTTTCAGTGGCCCGCGATATATGCTAAAAATGGCATTTGACTCAGTTCAAATAAAATAAACAAAACAAAAATGTTTGGAGATGGTCAAAGTACGAAGGGAGGGTATCGAAAAACAGGTGCCATTAAAGGTTATTTTAGTTAAGTAAAACTAATGAAAAAACTAAAACTAAAATTCAAAAAAACAATATTGTTACCGAAATAAAATAAAAACGAAAATGCTTTTTAAAAAACGAAAACCAACTGAAACTACATTTTATGTTTACAGTGTTCCCTCGTTTTCCGCTGGGGTTAGGCTCCAAAAAATACCTGCAATGAATGAAATCCGCGAAGTAGTTAGCTTTATGTTTTACAACTCTTATAAATGTTTTAAGGCTCTAAAATCCCCGACCGCACAATTTATACACTTTTCTCATTGAGGCATTTACATGTTCTCACATTTCTCTCTTGTTCAAACTTTGACAATGTTCAAACCTTCATAAATTTTATAAAATGGGTATATTACTGTAAAAAAAATATGCAAAATTGCACTTAAAAAAAAATCCGCGATACAGCGAGACCGCGAAAAGTGAACCGCGTTATAGCGAGGGAAGACTGTACAAAACTAACTAAAACTAATTATAATAAACTAAACTATAAACAAATCAGCGCCAGTTCCACTATCTAACACAACAGACCTCCATTAGAAATCAACCAACTATCCATTTTTTTTCCAGTACTGAGGAGTGGCAAGCAAATGGGCTATGGGATGCTGCGAAAGATAGTAGCGGCCTTGCCTTCATTAAACACATGGTCTGGACAACACTTTTAAAATATCACAATGCATGCCCAGCTTAAGTATGCAAAGTTAAATCGCACGCTATTAATGCTGACAACCTCGAAAAGCACCACGGTTCAACAGCAGTGCAACGCCTTCAGCGCAAAAGCATCACCAGGTAGGTTTGGAAGCTCAGTCCCTTCAGGGCCAGTTGTGGGATTTGAGAGGTGGAGCTTGCAGCTGTGACCTTTAACGAGGCGGGACTATCTGTTTGCACTTCTCCCATCAGCCCCCAACCCCCAACCGCCCGCCACCCACCTCCGGCCAGACTGCTAAGCAACCCCATCGGACCAGGGGTGCACATCCAGGGGTGACACCCCAGAGATGGAGGGGAGGCGGAGTAACGCAGAGGTTAATTCCGATCATCCACTATTTATGGGCTTCACTTCAGAACAAGGGTTGGCATTAACACTCGAAAGGAGACGTCCCTCCTGTATATCAATAAAACATAGACTCGAGCACAGGAGGAGTCTACCTTCATTCAGACTGCATTAAAGTACCCTGAAAGTGAATCCTCCATTAGGTGGGCTCTTACTTAAAAATGACACTGTTGTGGAACTAGTTACTTCATTCAACGCAAGCAAATTATTCTTTCCGGTTACTTGGAAAAGGTCATTCAAAAATAACCCCGGGTAATGATCCACATGCTGCTTCACCTAGCAGTGTACTATGGTAAATCTCCATTCCAGGCATGTTTTTGCATTAAAAATGCTTTTTAAAGTAGAAGTCAACCTTACACATTTCTTGACAATAATGTTATATGTGACCTCACTAGACTAAACATGGCATTCTGATTAATATTACATTTGTGGAATAGAGTTATGAGGCAAAATCCAGCTATTTTTATCCATCTCGGGGTCGGCCATTTTGCCACTTGCTGTCGACTGAAGATGACATCAATGTTGCTCAGGACTCGGGCAAAGACCAATCACAGCTTGCCTGCTTTCTGAAGCTGCGCTGTGATTGGTTGTTGCCTAAGACCTAAGCAACATTGATGTCATCTACAGTTGACAGCAAGTGGCAAAATGGCAGCCCCCTGAGATGGTTAAAAATTGCTGGATTTTGCTGCTTAACTCATATTCCACTAACGCAATATTAGCTAGAATAGCATATTTAGTGGGGCTGAATAGAACATATTATTGTCAAAAAGAAACAAAAAAAATGCGTGGTTGACTTCCCCTTAAGGGTGATTTTGGTTGTGCTGGTGGGGTGTGTGTTAGTCACGGGATTTTATTTATTAATTTATTTATGTGTATTTTATTTTTTAATTATTAATGCTGCATGCACAGTGTATGGAAACATCCACCCAGTTCTTTATTATGGCCTACGTTTAGGTTATCAAGTGTCTTGTAATATTACTTGAATTGATTTAGCGGTTTATTTCCACCCTAAAATTTAAAGATGTATTTGCCTGATTAAAAAATATGCACTGGATATAGCAGGGGTTTTTTTCATCCTAAAATTTGAAGATGTATTTACCTGATTTTAAAAAATGCATTGAAAACAATAAATTAATAGCAATATTAACACATGTATTTTTTTTTTTTTATAGAAATGTGGATATAAATCCAGAGAATCGAATGCTTCGCACTGCTTCAGCATTTCCTTCTACATACGCATCACCATGGCGACATGCAGCCAGCCAATTGCAATGCAGCGTAGCGACGGCCACGTTTGTACAAACAGGACGTATGAACTGAGAGAATCAGATATTTTCTCACATGTTGGCCCAGTCTGTGAGGTGTGCGGAAATGTCAGGGCCAAAAAATAAATAAATAAATAAAAAAAATCAATAGATAAGGACCACATCAGACCTTGCTTGTCTGGCCTAGCGAGGGCGCATCCCTGCGGTGATGTCAATTATCTCTGCTTTACAACAAAAAAAAAAGAGCAAAAAAAAGGTGTCTGCAAAAGTTGGCGCATTGAGGAATTTGTAAGAAACTTTCTTTTTGTTCTAACCAGATAAGTAACACTGAATAAATGTGAGAATTGTATTGCTAGCACTTTTTCCCCCAGTTCATTCTGCTTTCAATTCTCCTCATGGATGCCACATTAGTCAGCTAGCGGTGTAATGTAACAAGCGGTAAGGTGCACATAATTGCATATTAGCGCCAGCACACTCGGCTGCACGGGAGGTGACTGCGCTAACGAACGGAGAGGCGTTATTAATCACCAATTAATAATGGCGGGCAGATATCACACTCACTATGTAGCACGCACGGCTTCCTTTGTTTCCGCTCGATGCTCCAATGCGCTTCGCTCTTATTTATTTTTACTGCATTGATCCCGCACTACTCTTGATCTATTGACTTCTTACATACAACCCCCGAAGAGTCCAATGAGGAGTGTTTGTTTGCACATTACATGTGTGCATGCTCTGGAAAAGAATCACTAATGCCATCAAACGTAACGAATCGATTTGCCGGGTCCGTACAGCCTTGCGCGAGCACTTTCAAGATTCATTTTCTATTTTTATCAAGCTATCACACTATAGATAGTTAATTAAACCAGAAAAAAAAATTCTGGTGAATATGAGGTGGAATGAGAATCAAATGCATGAGGAACAGACAGTCACTTTCCAATGTCTGGAGATTTTGGAACTATTAAAGTTGGACAATTTCTCCCAGGATTATCTTTTTTATTGAGTTTTTCTTTCTCTAACTTTGATTTTGATTCGCAAATAAAAAAATACAAAAATTCAAGTCTATATCCAACTTTTCGGTGTTGGACAATTTACATTATAAACAATGTATTAAAAATATATAATATGTTCATTTTTGGTTTGGCAGAATTTGAATACTATTAGAAAATTTCCCCCCTGAAAATCTTACCATTGCTTTAATTTCATTGTGAAATAATTAAAATGTCCTTGTGATAATTTTTTAGCGATATTTTTCTTTATGTTTGATTTTGATTAGCTGAAAAATTCCACAAAAATATTTAAATGTTTAAAGTTGAAAAATTCAATTAAAAAAGAGATTTTAATTAGATATGTTTTCAAAATTTGGCAGAATAACCAAAAACTTTCCGAAAACAATCGGCTGGAGAATTTTGTAAATAATTGAAGTTGAACAATTTCCATCAACTAAGAAAAATACTTCTTTTGAGAAATCTTTATTTCCTTTCTTAAAGAACATTAATGTCTAATAGACTAAACACTGTTCATTCAATCATCATTTTCTACTGGCATAGATGTTCAATCGAATCGGTAGTGAAACCACAATACTACACTATTGCTGTAGTACGCACGGTTTTTGGAACTGACCTGCTCCATTGTCTTTAGATACATTAAATGTAAAAACAAGCTCAATGTGAGATTAAAGCTGGCATAGTGTAATGCTACAAATGAACAAAATAATGTTCTATGGTCAGGATAATGTCTTTTGGGAACATCTTTTGTCAGACAGAAATATTCCAGTTCAAGCATTTTATTTATAGTATTCTTTCTATCTATCTATCTATCTATCTATCTATCTATCTATCTATCTATCTATCTATTGTTAGCTAGCAAGCTAATATCGTTACCTATGTAACAATATCTATCTATCTATCTATCTATCTATCTATCTATCTATCTATCTATCTATCTATCTATCTATCTATCTATCTATCTATCTATCGTTAGCTAGCAAGCTAATATCATTACCTATGTAACAATATCTATCTATCTATCTATCTATTTATCTATCTATCTATCTATCTATCTATCTATCTATCTATCTATCTATCTATCGTTAGCTAGCAAGCTAATATCATTACCTATGTAACAATATCTATCTATCTATCTATCTATCTATCTATCTATCTATCTATCTATCTATCTATCTATCTATCTATCTATCTATCTATCTATCTATCTATCTATCTATCTATCTATCTATTGTTAGCTAGCAAGCTAATATCGTTACCTATGTAACAATATCTATCTATCTATCTATCTATCTATCTATCTATCTATCTATCTATCTATTGTTAGCAAGCTAATATCGTTACCTATGTAACAATATCTATCTATCTATCTATCTATCTATCTATCTATCTATCTATCTATCTATCTATCTATCTATCTATCTATCTATCTATCTATCTATCTATCTATCTATCTATCTATCTATCTATTTTTATCTGTGACAGTTAAGCAATGAATGCCCTTGTGGGAAGATTAGAAATCTTGTCTAAATGATAAGAAGTGTAAAAATAAAAAATACACACACTGGACAGGTTTCTCCAAGAAATTAGGGTAAAAAAAAAGACATCATCTTAGTATTTGTCTTTCTCCCACTAATGACCGTGTCATGTGTGCTCCTCACTAGGAGTCATCACAGTACGTTTCAGTGGGCTGGAGCTTGCTTAATACCGCAAACGTGAGCACTAGAGAGAGGAGAACGAAAGGCCCTCTGACTCGCTCCCATATCCAGCGACGTAACAGCCCACAGTGCCTGCTTCACACTGAGCGGCCAGCTGTACAGCAAATGTGCCTTTCCCCTCTCCGCCCCCAAACCTTCCCACCCCTCCGGTGGGTGGCCACCCCCCTACGCCCGGGCTGACCGGGCCACAAGCTCCGCTCTGTGAAGGAAGAAGGCTCCTCCCTGACTTGGCTTGGAGCTCACTGCTGACACCAGCCCAACTAAACGGTATCGAGGTGAAGCCCCCCGTCACCACCCCCACCCCGGTCTAACAACAAAAGTTCTCTAAGATGTGGCTTGTTTTGTTTACAGGTGTCCTTCAGCGTGATTTGAAAGAAATTAAAAAAAGAAAAGCCTTTCACCTTTTGAGACGGCAGCCTGCGCTCCACAGAGGGACATTTGAAAACAGTACGATAAATGGAGCACAAGCGCCCCCCCATGTGGGGCTCCAAATGTCATAGTTTACAGTGGGGTCAAAGTAAAGCAATGGGGCTTCGTGATGGCATGCTGGTAAAACCCCGAGCAGGCTTTTGTGTCATTGAAAGACCTCCAAACGTCCTCGTGAAACATCACAAAAAAAAAGTACAGCGGGACCTTCAAAGAGGAATGTCCCCAATGTGCTCCAATTAGGAGACGAAGCTACATTTTATGGAAAGATGTGACACAAGTCAAACATCATCATGATTTCAGATGCCAGCATATCTCACAAGAAGAAACGGCTGGATTTAGACTGCAGGTGACACAATTCAGTAGTAGTAGTAGCACTATTGGGATATGAGTCATGCCAGCGTAAAGAAAAAAACAACAATCTAGAATTGGTTATATACAGAGAGAGTGACATGGAGAGTCATAGATGTGCCAAAAAAAGGGGGGTTAAATTGTTTACTTAATTTAACCACTGTCCACTCACCATATATAAGATGTTGGGGTAGTTTTGTCAAAAAAAAAAAAAAAGTATCGGATCGGGACTCGGAATCAGACGATCTCAAAATGAGGTGACTCGGACTTGGACTCAGGTCCAAAAAAGTGTGATCGGGACAACCCTAAAAATTACTAGTAATTTCAGTCAAGTGAAGACTTGTATGCAAAAGATGGAACTGTCTTTTTTTATTTTAGTTTTGTGGGTATATTGTTGTTGTTACTGTTAGAGAGAGAGAGAGAGAGAGAGAATAACTTCAGTTATCCTCATTTAAATAATTTGGTGTCGAGTAATCTCAGTATAACTACGCACTATAAACACCGATAGGGACGAATATGCTCTGCTACAAAGAAAAAAAACATTTTATTTTCAATCTATCTGTTCTGTGTTTTTATATAATTTATTTAATTCAATCTCGTTGTAATAACCTTATTTATTGATTGGTTGAATTTTTATTTTATTATTATTATTATTATTATTATTATTATTATTATTATTATTATTATTATTATTATTATTATTATTATTATTATTATTATTATTAATTCAATCTCTGGTGTAATAACCTTATTTATTGATTGATTGAATTATTTTTTATTTTATTATCTGTTCTTATTGCTGCTGGAAATGTAAATTTCCCAGAGAGAGCCATTCCAAAGGGATCAATAAAGTCAAGTCTAAGTCCAAGTCTAAAGGATTACACACGCACACACAGACAGTGAATAGTTTAACTTTATATTAGTATTGTATTTTATTTTATTTGACACTGGTTATGACAATGTAGCCCAGTTAAAAATATTAAAATTCCTTTAAATCCTACCTGTACAGTTCATGAGGTTAAATAAAGGCCTGGAACAGATTATTTTTATTTTATCACACGGGGGGAAAAAAATACTTTGACTTGGAAGTCCACCGATACTTTCGATTTTGTATGTTCCACTATTAAAACTGAGATAGCAAATGGAGATACTATGCGGATTCTTTTCTGAATTCTACAGAAATATAAAAGATTATACAGCGACGGCGGCAGCTGAAAGCAGTATAAATCTGCGCGTCTCTGGAGAAAAATTGGACACCCTCGATTCTGTGAGTGTGCCATGCCAAAAAAACTCTAAACTAAAGAGTGGCCAGCTGTCTTCTGGCCTGCTATTAAATTGCTCCTTGGATGGTGGCGATATCATTTTTTTTCTCCCTCCAAAGGAGTATCCCACCAAGTCCCCAAGCAGAGCGGCCAGCTGTACGGCAAATGTGCGCTGATCCATCTGGGCCCAGGCGGGCTGCGACCTCCATCTTAAGACACTGCTGTGCACCACCTCCTTGCCCCCCACTATATATATATATATATATATATATATATATATATATATATATATATATATTTTTTTTTTTTTAATTTACGTCGAGTAGCCGATCACTTTATGCGCCGTTCACAACCACGAGAGTCCAAGTGTCGTATCCATGCATCGAATTGTTGCGTTTAGGCGGACGATCGTATTACAAAGGCAGCTCATATGGACGCATCCGGGTGGGGACCGGATGAGGTTCCGTTGTTCCGTACATTAGCGCTATGGTTATGCAGGGCCACACGACTATATATAGAGTTATCAGTGCGAAGTGACACCGCGGAGGAGCGGGCCGTGGATGAAAACAACACCCCTATGAATCCAGCGTCTGCTCCATTACCTACGCTAATAACGCTGACAGCTGAGCGGAGATGACCCCGGCCCCCCTCTTTCCCCTCTCCCGTGCAGATGGCCATTAAAGAGAGAAAGTGTCCTTTTTTTCCACCAGAGAAGGTATTTAGAGCTTTTCCAAATTACTAGTTTTTTTTTTTTCACTGCGTTTTTGGCCCAGATTAGTTTTGCAGTGATTACAGGCTGGATTGGATTCAACCCTCATTCTATGTTCAAAAGGGATGCTAACTCCGATGATGCTTTTGCTCGGTACGTCTATCGGTTAACTTTCACCAACCTGGTCATGACGGCTGACTCAACACTTTCATACTGATTTAAAGTAGGGATGTCAAAATTAGTGCCTTAATTTGGAGTTAACATCACTATTTTTTTTTTTTTTTAATGAGCGATTAATGACCGCCCCTTACTTGGAAAGTTGGGGGAATTCCAGTCGCAATGCAGCAGACACATCCACATCAAAATTTAACAGTAATAAACTTGATAATAATGCATATATTTGTGGAGATTGGGGTCAAGCTGTATTTTACAATTTTAAACATACAAAATTTCAAAAGTTACTTCATGTTAAAGATTATATAGCTCTTAAAATGAAAATAAAAATAAACTGAGCGGTCATCAGTGTCTTACAAATGCAATTATGTCATCTAGTGGCAGAAAAATGACCTCAACACAACAGTACAGTACAATTTTATGAATTATTATGAAATTACTGTATCTGTGTGTGTATGTATATATATATATATATATATATGTTCTGTTATGAAACCTAGAAAAAATATTTAATTGAACATTTAGAACAGATATAAAATGTTTGATTAATAGTGATTTAACTATTGAAGTCATGCGATTCATTAGGATTAAAAATTTAATCGTCTGGAACCCCTAATTTAAATGATAGTAACAACCTCAATTGTGTGTCTTATTTAATGATGAACAGTAGCATATTTAGACCATATTTAATTTTCTGGGTTCATCAACAATCAAAACCATATGTTGAAGTGGAAAACAAATCAAACCGAGTCAGTGCAGTTCGACAGCATTGCAAACTTCGACTCTCACAAACCAAATATTAAATGAATACAACTATGAAAGGCTCGATCAAAAGAGAACATTATTATTTTTGTAAAGGCAGAAAATGTGATACACTTGTTGTGGATCTCATTAGATTGTGCAGGTGGTCATGTTGTGGCCAGTCGGTGCATTTCCCTTTATTTCCGCTCTGTCTATTTGTTCCGCGGATATTACAAAGTCACTTTAGGGCAAACTGTGAGCACACGTGTGGCTTTCTCCACGTTTGACAAATCGTCAAACAAACACATCCAGCAGACACCCTTTTGAGGAGTCTGATGGAAGGCGTGATCGCGCGGAATACAAAGCGATGGCATATCAGAGGAGTAAGACATCAGACAATAACCCAATCACCTATCCTTCTGTTATCTTAAGCTGCCCGAATTCCACTATTACGGGGGAGCTGTGTGCTCGCGCTGCTGAAAGACATAAAGTAACCAGTAGGGGGGTTTGTTTTCTACCCTCCCAGTGTGCTCCGTGCCCGCCTTTGCAACAGAAAGGACTAATGCTGGCATGGTACTGTATTAGGCACCCCCAGTAGAATAGTGGGTGAGCAGATTGCAAAGATGAATACAAAACACACACCTACACTCTGGGCTCGTCTCTCTCCTTTGCAAATGCACCGCGGCATCAAAATCACAAATCACATGCTTCTGATTGTTTATGCACAAACAGTGGGCCCCTGATAGAATTGCCTAGCGGTCCTGATAGAATTGCCCACCGTGTTTAAATTCACCTGCGCCTAGAAGCGTGTCCCAAACAGAGAGGCGGTTTGGTTCCAGATCAATGAGTCTCTCCCCCACTGAAGACAACAGATAATGCAGTGTAATGAAAGAGCCGCCAAACGAGCTGAATAAATGAATGAATAAAGGAACGTGAGACCAGAATTCAGATGCCTACTTACTGCAGGCGAGGAAGAGAGAGAGAGAGAGAGAGAAAAAAAAAAACTGTTTTCCAATTGTCTCGTCTTTACAAATGCTTCTACTTGCATACAGATGACAAACAAAGGCAAGCAAAGATTTTTTTTGGCAAATGCGGAAGTTATCGTTTGTTGTCAGATGGATTTGGGGCCAAATCATGTATTTATTTAGGTTATTTTCAGCATTGCTGGGCTGTATCACATGATTTCATATATAAATATCCATCCATCCATTTTCTTGACCGCTTATTCCTCATAAGGGTCACGAGGGGTGCTGGAGCCTATCTCAGCTGGCTATGGGCAGTAGGCGGGCTACACCCTGGACTGGTTGCCAGCCAATCGCAGTGTATATTTATTTATATATATATATATATATATATATATATATATATATGTATATATCTGTGTGTGCGTATGTGTGAAAGAAAATAAAATTAACGTGTAGTGACAAGGTGAAGAGTAAAGATGCGTGAGCAAAAAAAAATAAATATTGGAATACAGATTCAGACTATCAAGATATTTGCTTCCCACTTTGAATCAATATTTGAAACATTTCAGCAATCTCCACAAGCATGCTCACAACATTTTGGATGATTCACATGCATGGGGAAATTAAGATGACTTGCTTATGTTTATGGATGAACAACACTTGGGGATATGAAGTTAAAATATGAAAGTAATTCCACCTAGTTTGTGATGTGATCCAGGAACTTGTGAGCCTAAATGAGACAGGGTCAAATATTTTTATTAGATTTTTCACACTGTGTGGTTCATCTTCAAAAATGATGAAATGTTCTTTCTAATTTGAATGTTGATGACAGTCTCAATTCTGTTACATACAAAATCACACCTTGTGAATGTTTAAATGGAGGATATTGATAATGGTCTCACAATTGTGTTCCATTTAACATCACATCAACTGCTTAATCTCATTTAAACACCTTTGAAATTATGAATGCATTTTGATAGCAGAGGCACACACACACAGACACACACAAGAAAACGATCTCCTACCGAGCATATGGTTGGCCACATGAACTTGGATGTCCCATTCGCTGTAGAATACCATCTGACATTTGATGCACTGGTACGTCTTCTTCTGTAATTAAGACCAAGACCGACAATATTACAAACATCATCAACAACAATACAGTACAAAATAAAGGTCGTATGAAACGAGCCAAAATAACGTCTGTGGAGCTCTCCAAGACCACCTCAGAGCTCCACAGATGGTGGAAGCTAAAAAAGGATTTTAAAAAAATACTTTACTTAAAAAAAAAAAAAAAAAAAAATAAAAATCTTTCCTGTCCTGGTTGTTTTTTATTTTATTTGTAACGGTACTTGTTTATTTATACTGATTTTTAATTGACTGTTTTTTTTTTAATCTACTGCATGCTTCCAATGCTTTTATTGTTGCCTGTGATGTGCACTTTGAGATTTATTTTATAAATGTAAACGGCGAACAAATAAAATCTATTATTATTATTATTATTATTATTATTATTATTATTATTATTATTATTATTATTATTATTATTATTATGGATACCCTGATCCGATAACGTGATCGGAAATCGGGCCCGATCGCGTGGTTGCTGACTCGATCGGAATAGCACGTCGTCTCCCGATCAGGACTCGGATAAATATATGATGTCATTTTTTATTAATTCTGGAGTTGGGCAGTAGCACAGAGTGACACTTCATTTTTCCCACACAGTGTGTGCGGCATGGTGTCACTTTACTACAGTGACACTATGAATGCCATCGAGCGGTGGGGCTAAACAAGGAAATGGCGCCGAGGTATTTGGAAGTAGATGATAATAAGTTATCATCTTTAATGTGGAAAGCAGAGACGGTGCGACTTGTATAGTTGCACTCTGTGCAATGTGAGCATTTCGTGTGACAAAAAGGATATACAGTAGTAGACGCGTTGATTCGCCGCTGCACTGCTGCACTGCGTTGACGGGCAGCCAAGATGCCACTCCGCCATTAGGCACTGGCGATTTGGACGTGCTTCCGGCCATCCCGGCGGATGCAGCTGCAGGCGTGGTTCGTTTCCACCTCACGAATCCAGCTGCGGTGCCTGCGCCGGCAACTCTGGAGTCTGGACGCCCTTCGAAGGGAGCCCGACGCCTAGCCGAGCGTAGCCTAGACTTGCGTGAATTTGGAGGGTCAGATGTACTAGCGGGGTTGCCAAATCCCGCATGGGCCGGCAGTCAAGACTGGTGCTAGTCCAGACCCAAAGTCATGATATGGTAAGATTAATTACTTGCTCTTCAAATGCAGCCTTTTGTTTGTTGTTAAGTTGGCTTGTTTCAGACACATATATACTTAATTTTTTTCTTCCTAAAGTAAAACAACATTGGGTTAGCCCATCAATTTGTGTTAAGTAGCATTCTTTATAACGCCAACAGTAGGTTCTCAAAAATAAAGCTCTTGTGAAAAATTAATATGCTGGTTAATAATAGCCCTTTGAGTAACTCATAGATGTGCCAAAAAGGGGTTTTAGTTGGTATACTTAGTTTAGTCCACTCACCAAAGGTGGTAGTTTTGTTAAAAACAACAACAACAAAAAATCTCATTCATAAAATGCCGAGGTATCAGATTGGGACTCGGAATCGTCCGATCGCAAAATGAGGTGAATAGGACTCAGGTCCAAAAAGTGTGATCGGGACAACCCTTATTTATTATTATTATTATTATTATTATTATTATTATTATTGTTATTACCTCTTCAGTTTGCGATGGACTAGATCTTGGCATTGGGGACATCTGGGGCGTCTTTAGCTGTCCGCTGCCGCTGTCCCCCGCATGCACCGTCTGGACATGGTTATGCAATTCTGCCTCGGACTCAAACTTGACGTTACAGCTTGAGCACCGTGTCTTTGTGGCCGCCGTTGAGGATGTCGAAGAGGATGAGGACGACGAGGACACGGCTTTGCCTTTCCCCTCGCCTGGGCTGAGACTCTCTCCCTGGATCCATTGAGCAGTGTTCGGCGCTGGAGTGGAGGCACCTCCCTGCTGCTGCTGTTGTCTTCCCCCATTCATCGTCGGGCTGGAGCTCTTCGAACCAGCGCTGGCCACGCAAGATGCGCAAAGTCCATAAGGCAGGCCGTTGATGTCCAGCTTAACCAGGTCCTGCTTTGAACGGAAATCTTTCAGGCACGATGCACATTTGAAAGGTTTTTGGACATGATGTAGCTGCTGGTTGTGAAAGATGGCATTGCCGCGCCCAGTGGATTGGTTTGCGGACATGGTCCCGGTTTTTTGCATGTGGAAGGTCCCGTGGATCTTGAGCTCCAACGTGGAGGTGACTGTCTGCATGCACACTACGCATCGGAAACCGGTGAGGGAGTTCCTTAGGTCAGGGTGCATCTGACAGTGCTCCAGGAAGTCTTCCTCACTATGGAGCGGCATCTTACAGATGCGGCAGCTGCCCGTATCGAGACTTTTGCTGTGGGTGACCTTGTGTTCGGTCAGGGTGAGCAAAGAGGGGAAACGCTCTCCGCAGATGGGGCACATGTAGTGCTTGACGGGCCCAAGGTGGGTCTGCATATGTTCCCTTAGACCGGCCTCAGAGAAGAAGGTGCGAGAGCATACGTTGCACTTGTGGTTTCCTTTAATCATTTCAGCTTTCCTTTTCATCAAGGCGCTCTCACCGGGACGAATGTTGTGGTCCCTCAGCTGGTGGTTCGTGAGAAGTGACTCCATGGTGTAAGAGGCCCCGCATATGTCACAACTATACATGGGCTCTGCCGTCTCCACCTCTTCCTCACTTCCGTCATGACTGTTCTGGGACTCAACTGCGGATCCTGCTGTGGTCCCCGTGCCGTGGCTGTTGGTCAGGAGACCTTGCAACTCCGCCTCATCTTTCGGATGTCCTTCCGGGCCGCTGACCGCAGAGCCGTTGGCGCCGCAGTTCTGTGCCTTTCCTTCGAACACGCAATGCTTCTCCCGCAAATGCTTCTCCAGCAGCACAATGGCGTGGAAGGCCTTGCTGCAGAAGCGGCAGTTGTACTTCTTGCTATGGGTGGTGATGTGACACTGCAGCTCCACCTCCGTCCCGAAAGACTCCCCGCAGAAGATGCAACGATGGGCGCGGCCTTGGTTTTCCAGGTGGCTGTGTTTGACATGTAACTGCAGGTCGCTCTCGTGCCTGAAGTCCCAGTTGCATGAGGTGCAGCGGTACACCTTCTTCTCATTGCTGTGCTTGACGGCTAAGTGGAGCTGAGTCGACACCTTTGAGTCGAACACCTCTTGGCATAGAGTGCAACGGAAGAACACAAAGGTGTGCATGTCCAACAGGTGCTTCTGCAGGTCATCCACAGACGTGAACTGCTTGTCGCAACTCTCGCAGATATAATACGTGGAGGTGATGGTGAAGTGAATGGTGACGTGCTTCAGCAGGGATTCTTGGTTTGGGAACTCTTTGTTGCACTGCGGGCAGGTCAGCTGAGGCTGCAAGCCGTCCAGGTGAGTCTTCAGATGAGTCTGGAACAGATCCAAGTTTGTGTACTTGGCCCCACATTGGTTACATATGAACTCGCTCGAAGAGCGTGTGGCGGCTCCGCCTTGCTTGAGCATGGACGCTTGTTCGACAGTTATAGGAGACGAGGGGCTGAGAGCGTGCAACGTCTTCTTTCCATTATTGATGTAGTTGAGTGCAAGGGGGATGTTCTTGTGATTCTCCTTGATGTGCTTGTTGAGCTTCAGAACGCTGTTGAATATGGGCGAATTCGTGCAGTACGAGCAGGAGTACACTTCAACAATGGGCTCCTTGGGGGTAACCGCCAACGGAGAGTCGAAACGCAGGCTACCCCCGTCGCAGTGCGTCTGACGAACATGCTCTTCCAAGGTCGTCTCCGTCAAGAAACCCATGAAGCACTGGGGACAGAAGAAGGCGTTGCTCTCCTTGGCGACAGGACTGGGAAAGCCGTGGGAACAGCGGATGTGCTCCTGAAGGGCGTTGAGGTCACTCAGTATCTCGGGGCAGAAGTTGCACTGAAGGAGCGAGTCGGACAAGCCGGCTAGCAGGGCGGCGTGGCCTTCAGCGTTGTGGACCTGCTTCAGGTGTTCATTCAGATTCAATAACGAAGGTAGGACTTCCAAGCAGAACTGGCATGTGTGAGCCTGCTCCGGCTTGTCCAGATGCATGGTCCGTAGGTGAATCTGAAGCACGGCCAAACTGGAGAAGACTTGCTTGTTGCAGTACATGCAACTGTAAGAAACCTTTGGCTGTTTGGCCGCTCGCCCCCCAACGTCCGACGCGTTATGAGCGGCCCTCTTCCTCCTGCCGCGAGTCTTGGGGACAGGCGGCGCCGTTTCCACCATTGTCGAGCTGTCGACGGAGAGGTTCGAGTCAGGAGTGGTGCTCGAGACGGAAGTGTAGCCCACAGTCAGCAAAGAAGGGCTGTTACTATGGTTACTAGATTCCGGGAGCTGGTGGATGTCCATGTGAGCATAGAGGTCTTCAACAGACAAAAAGTGCTCGGAGCAGATAGCACAGGAGTGGCTCTTGCGGTCCCGGCTGTGGGCCTGGTCGATGTGGGTCAGCAGGGCGCCTTCGTCGCTGAAGGGCTCGTGGCAGTAGATGCACTGAAGGGTGGCGCCCAGCCCTCCGTCCTCAGACGGCGAGCACTCCGGGTGGCACTCGGCGATGTGCCTTTGAAGGTCTTCCGGGACGTCGAAGCCTTCCTCACATCGGCCGCACTTGCGCGTCTCTTTCAGCTTCCAGTCGTCGACTCGACAGAGGCTCGAGCCGCCGCCCTCTTTGCCCCTCTCGTGCACTTGCATGTGTCCGTGCAGCGAGCTGGAGGAGAGGAAGCCTCGGCGGCACACGGGGCACTTGTGTGGTTTGTTGGAGGCGTGCGTTTTCATGTGGATTTTCAGGTGGTCGCTGCGGGAGAAGGCCGAGTCGCATTCGCCGCAGTGGTACTTCTTGTCGCCGGTGTGCAGCTTGACGTGCCGGTCGCGGCTGCGCTTGTGCTTGAACAGGCGGCTGCAGAAGGTGCAGCTGAACGGAAGCTTATCGCCGTGGATCTGCTCGTGACGTTTGAGGAAGCTTAGGCGGCTGAAAGACTTGCTGCAGAATTGGCACGGGTACGGCAGGCCCGGCCCACCTTCGTCCTCTCCGAAGTCATAGTCCTCGCAGTGTCCCGGCGACGTCTGATCCTTACTGGAGGGAGATGACGCCGGCCAAGAACATGATGGGTCGTCCTCGATGTCTGCACCGTCTGGAAAGGAAATAGAAAAATAGAAGAAGTTGTCAGTGTGGCTGTTAGGGGAAAAATGTTACATTTGCAGTCCATTAGTCTCATTCATTTGCATCGACACTAAAAGGTGAGTTACTTCTGTGTTGTCGATCATGTTAATTGCAAATAGGGTGAATTATTTTGTATCTTAAATAACATTGAACAATACCTCCCTGTAGGTGTTATTCAAAAAAGTTACAATAAAACACACAATTTAAAGTATAATTAGAGATAATAATAAGAAGAACTACTTTTACCACAATTAACCTTGTATGTGGCCATGTAATGGCTTAGCCCACTGTGACTCATAACACAATCTCTCTGACATTTAAAGCCAAAGCAAGACAGTGGGTGTACTTGAGGATGTAAGCCTGGCATGAGGTAAATTAGAACATTTCTATTATTTCTGAACAGCCATAAAAAAATGTAAAAAAAAAACAAGAACCCTTGAAACGACTTTAAAGCCAGACGAAACACACATGAAAAATTCTACACGGGTGGGGGCGGCAGAGAAGATTAAATGTGCAATTTCCACCACAGCCATACATAGCCTTTAGGAAGCCTCCGCCGCAAGACAAATGATTTTCATGAAAAGTTGAGCATTCAGAGCATCAGTCAATACATATCCGATTATAGAATGAACATTATTATCATATTTATCAGCATGCAAAGCTGCGAGGCAAGTGATAATGGTTGAAAGAATGTGTGTTGCGCAGAGGTGGCAAACAAGAGACACAACACGAGTGAGCATCTGTCTCATAACATGACAAAAAGCTTCCGATACCTAATTTTTTTGGCCATTAGTCCACAAAAAAAATACTTTAGCAAAAAATATTGAGCAGGCTTTAAAAAACTAAAGACAGACTGAACTGTCGTCCGTTCGGACTAGACTTGCCAGCCATTGTGGCTTCATACGTTTAGATAATTGGATGTGTGGTGTCCTAAGTGCTAGCCTCTTGCACAGCGATAATTGCTTTAACAATTATTCCTCAGTTACGTCTCTGAAACAAGACAAATAATTTATTGCTATTACCACATTGGTACATTTCTGACTTGACAATCAACTGTGAAAAAAATGTGAAAAAGCTTAGATTGAAAGGGACTAGAGATGATTGGCTGGCGTTTAGTAGGGATGGGCGAGTACCGGCTTTATTGTAAAGTACTCGGAGGTTGTCGATTCCAGGCACAGATACGTAACATTCACTGCCAGCCATTTTAGAAAATGTAAACATTTTCAATACCCACGCGATATTACGTTCAATAATTATATATAAACCGAATCTACCAAATGACAGAATAGACTCCCTACTTTTTGCCTCGTCCCGATCTTTTATAATTGACAGTAGAAAAATGTAGGTTGCACAAAATAGAGCCATTTCTCCCATGGACTCTGAAACTGTTTACTTCGTATAAAATGGGGCAATGATGTCATCTACTGGTCGTTGGGATCTGTAAAATTGATTCCAAGTTTGACATTTACAGTGGAGCATAAACAGATTCTCCCCGATTACCGTATTTTTCGGATTATAAATCGCTGTTTTTTTTCATAGTTTGGCTGGAGGTGCGACTTATTCTCTGGTGCAACTTATGTGTGAAATTATTAACACATTATTATATCATTTCACATGTTATTTTCACACTAAAACGCAAGAGGGCGCTTTAGGCCTGTGTTGATAATTTCAACATTGCCGTAGAAGAGGAAGCGGCCATCGTCTACCTCCCGAGTTGGGGGAGTTGTTTAGAAGTGACACCGAGGATGAAGATTTCATTGGATTTAGTGATTTGGAGTGAAACTGATAGTTTGGTAAACTTGTTAGCATGTTCTTTATGCGAGAGTTATATGAATAACTTGTAGTGATGGGAACATAATTCACTCACGGAACATTTGGACGAAGGGAGAGTTCCTGGTGGGAAGGTTTTGTTATGTGGAAAAGGGGAGTTAGCCTGTTAGCTTCTAGCTGAGTGGGGAGTTGCTGTTAAGACCTCAGAAGCTAATGTCAATAAAACGCCAGTCTTTGGCTCCAAGCTTCAACACTCCGCCTCCGACTCCCGTCAACCGACTCACTCTTCATATGTTACGTCGTTACTGACAGTACCAGGCATGTCAGTCATGTAACGTTAGTATACCGTACACTTATTCAGCCTGTTGTTCTCTCTTTTATTTTTATTTTAAATTGCCTTTCAAGATGACATGTATGTTTTTGGTGTTGGATTTTATCAAATAAATTTCCCCATAAAATGCGACTTATACTCCAGTGCGACTTATATAAGTTTTTTCCTTCTTAATTATGCATTTTTTGCCTGGTGCGATTTATAATCTGGAGCGACGTATAATCCGAAAAATACGGTATCCCCACTCTAAAAACTATATAATTGACAAGTATACTGTACTTGTCAAAGGTAGTGAATGAGTTAAGGGGAGGGAAAAAAATCTGGCATCGCAAAGTCCTTCTCAGCAGTATTTGTGCTACGCTGAGGCAGTTTGACACATCGGCAACCCATCAAGTGTGTCAGAAAGAAAGGTTTTTGTTCACTTTTTTTTTTTGTCTGCATCAGTGTACTCGTTATTGGTGAGTACTCTGTATTAGTCTGAAAAAAAGGTGGTACTGAACTCTGAAATCTGTAATTGTTTGAATAATGCCAAAAAGTTTGTTTAATATAGTTAAGCAAACTGGTTTCATATTTGTTATTCATTATTTTGTTAAATAAGAATTATATTGGGGTCACTGATGATGATGTTGCATTGGCTGACTTTGGTGCTGGCATTGTGGGTTCAGTTCCCAATCTGTGATGGTGTCAATGTGGGTGTCAATGGTCATCTGTCTTTATATGTCCTCTGCGACTGATTGGCGACAAGTTTCAGTGTGTAGTCTGAAGTCAGCTGGGATAGGCATCAGCACCTTGTGATCCTGAACAGAAAAGGCGGTCTTGAAAATTGATAAATGGATTAATTAAAGGATGTATTCCACACTATTTTCCTCAATTGCTCCTGAATTGACTCGGGTTTCTGTTTGGCTAAAATCGTCACCCAAGCGCAGACAAGACACGAATGTTGGAAACAGAGTCTGTATATACAACAACAAAATAACAATCGAGAGCAGAGCTGTATTTAGATGGCCTCGAAGAAACTTGAACTTGAAAACACTTGATGAAGAAACCTTGGCTAAGATTCTTGAGCAGGCTGGATGCATGAAAGCAACCGCAAACATAGAAGAACAGCTTGCAAGGAAGTGTAGATAGCACAGTGCACAATTATAGATGACGGAATAAAGGCCTATACA
This sequence comes from Festucalex cinctus, assembly GCF_051991245.1. Classification (NCBI taxonomy): domain Eukaryota; kingdom Metazoa; phylum Chordata; class Actinopteri; order Syngnathiformes; family Syngnathidae; genus Festucalex; species Festucalex cinctus. Next base: position 18,290,401 of record NC_135411.1, on the reverse strand, counting down.
GTGGAACCTCTACTTACGAACGTCTCTTCATACGAAATTTTCGAGTTACAAAACGCCTCAATGGGAAAATATTGCCTCTTGTTACGAAAGAAATTTCTAGATACGAAAGGTAAAAAAAACTTTACCGAACGCAGCATACTTTCGGCTATGGCTATTTCCTACCATAGGTATCTATGAGCGTATACTAGTGTCTATACAGCGTCCTCATCATTCATCCCACGGCCCACGAGGTGTTCCGAGTTTTAGACGGGCCTTTTTTTGAAAAAGATGCCTTTTTTGGAAAAAAGGTGCCTCGCCATACCGGAAGTTTCCATGACGTTTCAGAATTTGTTTAAAAGAATCGGCCAGTGTTTGCTCACTAAGATGATGTTTGCCTTGGACATTTACGAAGCATTGTTTAAAAAAAATAATAATAAAATAAAAAATCCTTGGATCAGTTCTATACAAAACACCAGGCAAAAAAAAAAAAAAAACACTTCTGAGAGAGAACATGAACCAAAGAGGGCAAAAAACAATGAGGACAGCAGTTAAAAAGGTAAATAACCATCATTTTTATTCTTTACTCTATTCTTTGTTTTTTACATTAGGCACAACTCTCATTTATTGTGCAATAATCTAATTGTAACATGTATTTGTTACATGATTTGATGCATTTTTATGCTTTATAAAACATTTCTGTCTGAACTTTGGAAGGCTTGGAACGGATTAGGGCATTTACATGGAAAATGCGCCTCTAGTTACAAAATTTTCTACTTAAGAACTTTCTTCCAGAAACGATTAATTTTGTAAGTAGAGGTACCACTGTATGATAAAATAGGAATGACTCCTCAGAAGGTATACTTGCATAAGACTAGAAAAACTAAGAGTGGCTAGCACATTATCCAACATTATCATAAGGGAAATAGCAACTGTATAGCAAATACAAAATAATGACTAAACACTGTATGACTGATATCTCCAATAGCTACTGTATAGCAATCGGCAAAAATAATAATGATTACACAAAATAAGATATGTCGCATCAAGACCATAACAATCCAATGACCCCATGACCCAACCCAAAACACAGTCATAACAAAAATGACTTTACAATTAGAATCAAAGCACCATCACATGCTTTTTGGGGGAAATTACTTCTTGAAAATCTCAGAGTGCGTAGCCTTACATATTCAAGGGCAAACAGGTGCAAAGAATCCCGGGGGACGTCAACAATACTGCTCCCATACGTGTTACAAATACTTGACGGTCTCCTGATACGCAAATGTGCTGACATTCCAGCGCTGCTGCATTGTACAGTAACACGATTGGAAAACACCACTTCCACAAGTTCAAAAGGTTACAGGCCACTTCTTCCTGCTGTCCAATTCCAAGTGCTCTCGACTTCCTTACCTAAATAAAACCGTGTAATCCCAACCCCTTCAGAAGAAGCTATGTCAATAGGCCACAACTTCGAAATGGAAAAACAAGAGGAAACGGCAAAGATTTATGAAGGAAGGAGGGGTGGCGGTGAAGGAAAAGCTCTTTGCAGGAGCCAACCTGCAAAGAGTCGAGCTGACAAATCCAAGTGTCTCTTCTCTTCCCCTCGCTGTTGTTTTTACAGCGCGATCTGCCCTTCATCAGGATATCATGCCCTCTCTGAACACTTGCCCCCCCCATCAGGGCCTATCTTCAGGAAACAGATGCGGTCGGAGGAGGCCGTTCCCTCGTCCCCACCCCCCCACCGCCGTAAACTGCTGAAAGCGCCACGTTGAGAGCCCACCTCCACAGCGCGAGCCTTCCCCCCCGCTGGCGAGGCGCCCACTCGACGCATCTCTCTCAAGGTGCAAACCTCGCTTGGTTCGCAAGCCTCCATACGCGCCTCACTCTCTGCTTTGCGGGAGGGTGGCTGACTCAGTGCGATGCCCTCCTCCGCAGAGGGGGCGGCTCTGGCCTCTCTCCCTCCGCCGCGGAGACGGCGCATGAAGAATGACCCCAGCCGATGCCTTACAGTCAAACGTATCGGCGTTAAGACAACGCTATAAAACAAACAAACAAATGGGCCCGTATGCAAGGTTAAATGAAATTCGACGGTCCTAAATGAGGATGCATTTGCCTTGGGACACCGTCAAGCTGTCGTCCCATTGTTTGCTTAGTTGCTTGATGTCAATTATTTATTTAAGTGCTGTTACCCCAAGGACACATAAACATACATTTGAAAGAAGACATAGTAAAAGGATTTCGTCTTCATCAAAGAGACTGAACGATCACGTGCAGATAATCGTTTGTCAAGTAATATTCTGGCATATCAAAGCAAGACAGCGGGACAATTTCTACTCAAATTCGAACAAAATGTTCAGAGATAAATTTCCCTCTAAAATCAAACAACCTCAGGTTGTATCATGCAGGCCCTGACCTATTTTATTTTATTTTTTTTCCATAAAAGTTTACACCGAAAGTTGTGCAGTTGGGAATTTGAGAACATTTATGTGCATATGTAAATCTAAGACTGGGTTTAAAAAAAATAAAAAATAAAATTAAAATATAGAATGGATTTTCCTTCTCGAGCCGGATATTGATTCATAAAACCATGAATCGATTATTTTTTATCTTTCTCTCATAAATCCATAAGAAAATAGAATTTTAAAGACCAGAATTTTTTCTTTGTATCTTACTATTTTCTTGAAATTTACTGTTTTCTGAATTACTGAATTCAAAAGTATTTTCTTACATTTATGAAAGATCTGACTTATTGCACTTTAATACTAGGCATGTTCGATACCACTTTTTTTCACACCGATACCGACACTCAGACCCTCAGTACTCACCGATACCGATACCAACTGCCGATACCAGTAGTACATTTTGACAAATAAAAAAAAAATCACTGAAAGATATTTTTAAACAAATATATTTCCTTTAATTTTGACAAAAAAAAACAACAGAACAGTCACTCTTCAATAGTATTAACGCTCAAAATTAAACACAAAAATGTTCTTTTAGTTTAAGATTCACAATTTTGAAGTATTTCCAAACCGGTGAAGTTTTGGTGAAAAACTGCTGCAAGCTAGCGCCAGTTACAGGCAAGGAGGACTCACTTAACGTCTTCCCCCTCTGCCATCGGTCGCTTGTACTCGTCTGCGTCACGAGTACTCGAGTACTTGAAAAAAGGCTGGTATCGGCCCGATACCGATACCTGGTGTCGGTACTCGCCCATCCCCATTTAATACAATTCAGAACCTTTTTAATTTATATTTACAATTATTGTATTAGAATTGCAACCAGTTCAGGTTTTACCCCGCCTACTGCCCGAAGCCAGCAGGGATAGGCTCCAGCACCCACACCACTATTGTGAGTAATAAGCGGTTAACCAGTTACTGCCCTTGCAAATTGAATCTGGAATTTTATGTTTGTGCGGTTTTTATCATGTCCTTCAAATTTAAGAAGAATTCATGTTCCATAATTAATCAATTTCAGACTGAATTGAAGAGAATCAAATCGAATCGGGACAAATTGAAATTGAATGCCCCAGGAGCCAAACAAATGAAAACTTAACCAAACATTTCAACTTAACCAAAAATTTCAACCACAAATATCACCGGAGTCAAATACATATTGGATTTCAACCAACAATTTATCTGGAAAACGTGCCTCTTAAGTCAAATTCCCCCGAGTTCGTAAAATTCAGAATTTGAACACAAATTTGCTTAAATTGACCACTCCTGAGGGTGTATAATTTGGGATTTAGCAAAATTTTTCATGGGAAAAACATGTCTCAAATCAGTTATTGTGTAATTCACAAAAAACTACCTCAAAATCCCACATCTCACTCAGCGGCAAAGTCTTGCGAGTATTTGCAAAGGTAGCAACTGTTGATTTTTCGTTAGTGTTTGTTCAAGGTTGCAAACGGTCACAAAGATGTTCGTCAGACATTGGCAAACATTTTTTTTTAATATGTTCAAAAGTTCTTACAAGAAAAATGGTCGCCAATGTTGACATTCGCAAACAGTTGTTGCAAATGTCTGGCGAACATCTTTGCAACCGTTTGAAACCTTGAACGTTGACCAGCGTCATGTGTAATCTGTCCTCAAAGTTACGGACAAGGGTATTTTTTTGTATTACAGTGGTTCACCTCTTTATGCACTCGTATAATATGTAAGAATGTCAAAAAAATATCTACAAAAAAATCTAGTTAATAAAATAAAGGTTTGAAGATGACAACACTTATTTTTTTGGGTAACATTGCTTCTGTTTCCATTATTTACGATGGGAAAAAAATGGAAATGTAATCAAAGTCCAAAGAAAAGAGGTTCGACCATAGAAGTTGCACTGTATATGATTTATTAACAGTATAATATCCCACGAGCCCGAAAGGTTCTGCTGCTGTAAAGACGTAGTGACTTAGTTCTTTGTTTTAGTGGCAGGACAATAAAAACATTTTTTTTTTTTTTTCGCACAGGTTCATTCTCTCGCTCTCTCCCACACATACGCAGAAAACAGAGCGAGAAGTCCAATGGCCAAAACAAGTATGTGAACAACCGTGGATGAAAGCGCAATCCTTCCTCAAGAGACCGACAGAGGAAAGAGAGAGACAGACTTGTTTTTTTCCCCTTCTTCACCCTGACAAGAAATGCCCAGGCCTCAGCAGCAGCCTGAGTAAATAAAAGAACGGGCCTTACTTCCCAGTCTCTCGGGCCGGGGGCCTGTGCACGCCAGCGCTCTCTGTGCTGCTGCCAAAGGGGATGCTGGGGCCTGAAAAACTACACCCTGCAGCTGAAGGGCTGTCTTTGTTGGACTGCCAAGGCCTTCCTGAGCATCCTTCAGCCAACAGCCTGTCACATCCTGGGAGGAAGACCTCCATCTTAAGGCCTGTCCCTCTTTGGGACTTGTGTCCCTACCCCTCAACGCCGCCGCCACCTCCCACTCACTCCGTTAAATGTCTCCTATATGGAACAAAACAACCCCAGCCGCGGGGAGTGTGCCATAGTCGTAGATTAGCTGGGGAGATGAGATCTTAGCCTTTGTTAACATGACAGCAAAACAAGCACAACAACTGGAAAGGCATCTCTTAGTGCACCGACCTAAACCAAGGTAAGGCAACACAAAGGATTCCAAGCAACAAATATTTGTATTCTTGATGTACAAATGTGAAACTGTCCATCCATTCACCCATCCATCCATTTTCTGAACCGCTTGCTCTTCACAAGGGTCGTGAGGGGTGCTGGAGCCTATCTCAGCTGGGCGGGGTTCACCCTGAACTGGTTGCCAGCCAATCGCAGGGCACAGGGAAACGAACAACCATCCACGCACACAAGCACACCTAGGGACCATTCGAAGCGCCCAATTACCATATTTTCCGCACTATAAGGCGCACCGCATTATAAGGCGCACCTTCAATGAATGACATATTTTAAAACATTTTCCATATATATGGTGCTACAGTAGAGGCTGGGGTGACGTTATGCGGTCATTAGATGGTGCTGCGCTAAGGGAATGTCAACAAAACAGTCAGATAGGTCAGTCAAACTTTATTAATAGATTACAAACCAGCTTTCTGACAACTCCATTCACTCCCAAAATGAATAAACAGCTGTTTTATTATTTTCTCTGAGGTAAAGTATTAGTATTAGCTAGCGATCCAAGATGGCGGGATCTTCAGCGCATGCGCTTCACCGATCGTGCAGGGTCACCGACGGCGTCTTGACAGCGAGACCTGTTGCGGCTCAACATTGATCCATATTTAAGGCGCACTGGATTATAAGGCGCATGGTCAGCTTTTGAAAAAATTGAAGGCTTTTAGGTGCGCCTTATAGTCGTGACAATACGGTCTTGTCTTTGGAATGTGGGAGGAGACCGGAATACCCGGAGAAGAACCACACAGGCACGGGGAGAACATGCAAACTCCACCCAGGAAGGCCAGAGCCCGGACTCGAGTCCTCAGTATGCGAAACTGTATTCACTCAATTGTCAAAGGTGGTTATGAAATAAGAAAATCCACACCCAAGGCTAAGGTACCACAATCAGAAAATGTAACAGCAGTGTAACATGGAACTGTAGAGCTGTACCAATTTGACAGCAAATAGTACAGGAAGAAAATATACTCCATCCACATTTTCAATCCAATATCCACTAAAATTAAATGGATTCTGCCAATGCATGTTCCACCGTAGTCAAGTGACCCTGATTTCAAACAACCGGAATCCAACTGAGACCACATTTGCGGATATTCTACACAGATATCTCTCGAATCGAAGGCCCTTGAGAGTCTACTTCTCAAAACTCAAACAAAATGCCAGAGGTGGGCACTTCCATCTCTTTGTTGATGCGTCCAAAAAAATACATGAGCAGGTTTTCCTCCATTAAACCGGGTCAGTACAGACGGTCCTTCTCAGTCCATGTATTTTTTCGAGGCTTCGTGTTATAAAGCCAAAAAATGTGGGCATCCGTCAACAACGGCAATGACAGAGAGACGGAAGTGCCCACCTCTGCAAAATACATTACAAAAAATATTCTGCGAAAGATAAATGCCTCTGAGGTCCTACAATTTGGAATCTACCCAAATATTCATGTCAGAATACGCCTATTAGAGGTCAAACAGCAGTTCAGAATTCAATCAAAATGTCTGGGAACGATCTGCCTCTAAAGCCAAACGTCGCCGATTTCATACAATTTGAAATTACACAAAAATATGTTGGGGGGGAAAAAAAATCCCGCAAGATCTGAGATCTGACCTGAGGTTGTACAATTTGGAATTCGACCAAAATGTTTTGTAATGATACGCCCCTAACGATGAACTCCCCCGAAGTCGTACAGTTCAGAATTTAACCAGCACTATATTGAAAACGATGTCTCTTAAATCCCACAAATATTTGCAGTCGCTATAACTGTCATAACTGTCATGCATGACACCATGTGAGATCTCAGCATATCTCACATTACCTCCATTTTGTCGACGTCAAAGGGTTAAGCCCGTAATTTGTTCTTTGTTTTTTTGTGGCGCTATTCCAAGATTTATTCCAGACTCAACGAGCGATAATAGGAGAAGTAAAAGCAAAGTCCATGAAAATAGAAATCAGTGGTAGGAACCAACCACAAACTAATGGGTGAAGGCGAATACCTCTCGCAGTCACCCTTTAGTTTAACTCAAGTATCTGTTACGTTTCATGAGGTTATATACATGCAGAAGCACTATATTAAAAAAATAATAATCTTTTTCTATTTACACAAGTAATAAGCACATATTTTTCCCTCGCATGAGGGTATGGATGTTTCCCGTAGCAGACTGAAGTGTTCTTTGTGCTCTGCTTCCTCTGTGTTCATTCATAGTAACCTTTCCCAGAGTAAATACTCCTGTTCAAATAAAGCCCTTAAATCTGGGAACAGGTCGTCTGCCATTTTTGGACTCTTAAAAACCCAGAGGATACGTTTTGATTTATGTCCGCTATTAATATATTTGGGTCTTAACAAAATACACGGGCATATTTTTAAGAGAGCGTGACATCAATTCACCTGATGATAGAACACATGGTGGTGAAAACTTGGTCATTTTTGATTTTCATCGCCACTGGACCATGATGATCAGATCCTGATAAATGTGCCATGAAGAGAAGATTTATGGATGTTTGCACGGCTGCCTCACAGTTCTGATTTAAATTCAGTTCTGGTTTAAATCTTGGCTCAGGTTCTTGCCCTTACGAAACGAAAATATATTTACCAATATATTATTTGAAATATATTGCAACATATTCAAATATATTATTTCCCAGTATATACAACAATATATTATATATTGTAAATATATGGAATTTTATATTAGTGATAATATATTACACAAGATATTATATCTTCATGTAATATATTGTAATATATTGCAAAATATCCAAAAAATTGCCGCTTTCCATATATCACAATATATTGAGTACAAGATATAATATATTTGTTTATATATTCCAAAATATATTTAATTATATATTCATAAATATCCAGTCATGCCTTGTAATTTATACAGGAAAATGTATTGGTAATATATGTAAAGATATAGTGTTGCATATATTTTCAATGTATGTGTCAATGTATTTTACATATATGGAGAAATATATGAACATATATGTAAAAATATATGAGAAAATATATGGTAGAATGTACCATAAATATGTAAAAATATGTGCATTAATATATTTATTACATTATAGAATAGGTGTGTAATTATATAGAAATGTGTAACAAACAGTATATGGGCAAATCATTAACACAGACTAATCGGCATTTATCAAAATTCACCTTTATTTCCTTTTAAAAGAAAAGCAAAAAAAACTACAGGATTTTGAGGCAGACATGTACTTTGTTCACAGGAACAGCATTAAACAGTGCAAATTCTTGAAAGTGCAATCTTGTATAAGTACAAACAAATTTATTTATTATTATTATTTATTATCCTATAATAGTGCAATACACAAGTTGAAAATACTTATAAAGCTTACAATTTCCGCTTCACCTGATGTCTTAGCTCACAGATTCGATTATTGGTGGACTTTCTCACATCAGCTTCTTTGGCCCCGGGAAACTGCTGGACAACACAGAGAAAAACACCACAAGCAATAATGCTATAAGTTCTAATGTTAGAAATTCAAATACCAGTACTTACTTGTGTGGGTCCGCGAAGTATGCAAAGTGATGTTTCGCCGAGATAGTCACTCTCAGCATCTGGTCCAACAGCATCTTTGGTGGGGCGGTTGTCAACATTTTCGTTGGTCGCGGTGTTGTGGGAAACTAGCTTTTTCACCTCCACCAACAGAGCAGGAATTTCTATTTTTTTTTTAAAGTACAAGATTATACAGACAGTCAATAACTTTGTCCACGAAGCCACACATCAGTTGACATATCAAATAATTATAACTGGAGTAATTTAGAGTAGACACCGACTCCATGCACAGTTTATCATGCTCGTTCATCCTTTTATCCACAGTGGTCCTACCTATCTGACTACACATGCCAATAATGGGCGACTGCTTTTTAGATGTAGATAGCACATTAAGAATCAGCCTCAGGCTATAGTTGTCTAAATACCATATGATGTACAATAATAATGAATTACATAATGCTCAATACTCGCCTTTAACTACCATGCTTCACAGTTTTGAATTTTCTTTACATAAAGCCTTGATCTGGCTCTGCAGATCACTGATGAGGACGTCGTTTTCCTGGCTAGACAGCAGCTCTCAGTGTGGCCTCTTTTTCTATATTAATTAACAAATACAAATTTAATGTCAATGTTAACACCAATGTAATTGAAAAAAATATTACAGAATAAATGATTAAAATAGTCAAACAAGGATACACGTATGCTAAACTAAACAGAACAAACATTTTGACGTTTTTTTTTGTTTTGTTTTTTAAATAAGGCAACGCTAACTTGAAGGAGAAAAGTGATAAATTGTGCTTGAGAAGAGCGACTCACCTGCTAACTGAAGAACAACAGCATCTTCGACGGGCCATCCATTAGCAGGCTTCTTGCTGTTAGTTGTGCGACATTGAACAAGATACGTCGTGTTTGTAATGGCAACTGGGTCAAAATAAATTATCCAGTTGATAACGAGGGCGAAGTCCGAACCTATATTTTGACATTTTCTGCTCCGGGCAATTCTTTTACCGTCGCCGGGAGCGAGCTACTCGGCATACTCTAGTCTCGCGTTCAAATGTTTCTTCGCGCCTAACATTGCGCATGCGCCAAAGACATTGCGTGCGCTATGATTGGTTGTCATTCGCGCTGAGCACTCTGGTAAATGTAGTTATTTATATCTCATCCTATCAAACGAGCTAAAGCTACAGAGCAGCTAGGCTATGACAAACATTGAAAATGGACCGATCCAAAATGAAAAGAAAATATATCCTTCCGGATTCTGATCAAACGGATATTCCAAGAAGAACCAGATGTTTAATGTTGAAAATGTAGTTGGTATGAAAGGGAATTTCATAGTTGAAAACAGATTTTTGATTTGATTTTTTTTTTTTTTTTTTTTTAAAGAAAATGTATGCTAATTGATCTGCCACAACATCCATGTCTGTATTCATGCATACGTCCAAGATCCAGTGTGGAGGGTTGAAAACAATGGAAGTATATTTCAAGGTGGCCAAAAATAAATATTTCATTATGCAATTTTTTTGTCTTCATTGTATTTTCTCAATGTTGTACAGTTTATAGTGGGAATATGTGAGCCCACACGCATACACATATATTACAGTATATTGTTGTAACAATCTGTTACACGTAAAAATATAGTGCTCCTTTTGGTCTGGACTGCAATACATTTTTTATATTTATCAATATATACACATATATTGTCTATGCATATATTGCAATATATAGTGAAATATAAATACTAAATGTCATATATGGGAATATATCGCTAAATGTATTGCATGATATTTTGCTATATATTGCAATATATTTTCGTTTCGTAAGGGTGTGTGTGAAGTTCATTCAAGAATTGCCAATTGGTGGGAATTTGAGGATCAGTATCTACTCTGCGATTGGGCGGCAAACAGTCCAAAGTGTAGTTTAGGACGAGTGGAAACTCTTGAATCCATATTGTATTGCCATACACTACTTCTAAGGTGTGCTAGACTCCAGTCCAAAGCTCTTGTAAACTGTATCTTTGTGTGTATGCTTGTCATAAAAGATATGTTTTGAATGTGAGTGTATTTGTTGGCACATGGGGGATTGGGGACTCATTGAATAAACAAAAAGCTGACAACTTGTCTGATGTAACACCGTGACCTCCCTTCATATTCACAGACGTGATCTTTTCTTTTTGTATTATTATTATTCCGGAAGAAGTAGCGAGCGATTCCCCGCGAGACAACAGCATGTGTCATCTCAGCACTTTACCGTTTCTGATGCCCAAATAGCGGCGTGTGTCTGCACAACGTACTCGTCATGTACAGCACGCTTGGTGACACCGTCACTTAAGATCGAATGGAGGATGCGGCAAAATGAATGTTCACATTATCTCCCAACACCCTGACTCAACGTGTGTTTAAGCGTTCTTTGAAATATCTTCATAACATCACCGTCCTACCTGCCACTCATCTTTTGCGCTGCTGTTAGCTGCTAGCATTAGCGGCAAGTTTTGTGCTCCTGGGATTTTGACTTTTGCATTCACATGCGGCACAGCGACTCTATCCGAAATATCCACATCCATTTTTTATTTTTTTATTTTATTTTTTTTGCATCATACAAATAAGAAATCACTTTTAGTACCGGTATATGTGTGAGAAAGTAGCTTAATTTTAAACGGTTCTATTGTTGTTACATTGTTAGCCAGCTGGCTAGTTAGCTAAATATCCAGCTACCTCTGGTACAATTAGTAGTAGTATTAGTAGTATTAGGAGTAGTAGTAGTAGTAGTAGTAGTAGTAGTAGTAGTAGTAGTAGTTAGTAGTAGTAGTAGTAGTAGTAGTAGTAGTAGTAGTTTTGTTGGTGTAGTAAGTGGTTGTCAGTCAATGGTAAGCTAAATAGTTAAACACCACATTTTTGCAACATACCATGCATACATAGCTACATACAGTTACATAACTCACCCTGAGTTAGTTAGTCAGCCAGTCAGTCAGTCAGTCAGTTAGTTAGTTAGTTAGTTAGTTAGTTAGTTAGTTAGTTAGTTAGTTAGTTAGTTAGTTAGTCAGCATGTCAGTCAGCTCTGAATTTGAAATTTGTGATGGGACAATATATACCCATCTAGCTAGCTTGTTATTACTTCATTATTTATAGGTAAATTGTTAGTCAGACAGTAAATTAGGAAATTACATACCATAATTTTACATCTTGCGTGTAAAAAACTACTCAAAGAATTGGGATGTTTTGGAAATTGTTACCCCTGCCTTACCAATATTTGAGCTAGTCATTCAGTCAGTCAATCAGTTACAAGGTTCATATTAGCAGCCAGACTCTTTTAAATTTTAATTACCTGTGTAAAAAAAATAAAAAATACCTTTCTAGCTAGCTTATTTAGTAGCTCTAATTGGTAAGTTAGCTAGCAGGCTATCCAAATAGGATTAGTCAGTCAGTCAGATACAAGTTGGATGGAAAGTGAAAACACAATTGCTTGCACCACCCTGAGAAGATCAGATTTGTCCAATTAGTAAGTGAGTCAGTAGGTTATTTGTTTATTCAGCTAAATTATATTGTTTTCTTTTCCTTCCCGCTTGTCCCGCTAATGACCTGTCAGGGGTTTCCATCAAAGTCTATCTAGTAGCGGTCCATTCCATTCCATTCTGCATCCAACGCCAACTGCCCTCATGTCTTCCCTCACTACATCCATCAACCTTCTCTTAGTCTATGTCACAATTTGGGAAATTTCATATTTTTTGATTCACAAATCTATACTATAGTCAGTCCACACGTGTGTGTGATATTTTTACACGTTGCTGACCAGTCTAAAGAGTCGAAAGTGGCTTGCTCTCTATGACGATGCAATGTTTAGGGTTGAACAAACATTTTTGGGGGTTCCTGAAGTGATTATTTTGGGGGTACAAGTTTTCGACTCGACACCAGTAAATAGACTCATCACTAAATTAGGTGAAGAATCCATATTTGTTTTTCACCCATTCTTCTTATTATTATATTGTTCTAACCAAGCAAACACAATATACATTTACGCATAACTGACAAATGTCAGGTCCCCTTCCGCGTTGCAAGAGATCAATCAATGCTACAGGATGAGAAGAGCGGGGTGAAGCTTGTGTGCATGTGCATATATACGTGTGTGCATGTAAGAGCAGTGCTAGAAGCCAAGGCAGGCAATTCAGCAGACGAAATAAAGCTTCACTTCCTGGGGTTTGATCAGCAAGTTGCCCAGCCTGACATTGAACACCTCCACATCGACTGGACTCTTAAGTTTGGGCGTGCATTACACCAGCACCGTCGTGGCCCCGCCTCTCAGCCACAGGGAAAGCAGCAAAGCATCAACTACTTTGTCCACATTAGCCACGTCCCCCAGCTCAGACAGGCACACTTGGTCACTGTCCCAGAAATCACACTGCCCCAGTGGCACCCTGGGAAAGTTAGACAAATGGAAGGCCAGAGCCGAGGAAAAGTAGGGCGGCCGGTCATCATTTACTATGTTGGGTTTTTTTTTTTGCCCTGTGATAGCGAGACATCATGAAAAATGGATAACATACTGTATGTCAAACGTGCGCCTAACACACTCATATACTTCCACAAAAAAGACAAAGACAAAATCAAAAACAACAGTAAAATATACTTGTACGCGTTAAAAGTGAGGATTTTAATTTCATCAATGCTTGCGTGCACATACAAGGGGACCACCGAGTTCCTACAAAATGTATGACCAAAAGGCCATAATATGTGAAAAAATACATTCTGGTCCGAAAAGGGCGAAAATGCATGGGGAAAATCGGGGAACAATATATTTTTTTAAAACCTAACAATTCTTCAAAAAAGATGCTGATAAACATGTTTTTTTGTTTGTTTGTTTTTTTAAAACAAAAAATGGGTGTTGTCTCCCTTAAAAGATACAAAGCCATGGTTTCCACCCGTTAGCCCTTCTTTCGGATGTCAATGTTTCAAATGATGTGATGTGATCGATCTGTGGATGTTTTTTTTCTTTTAGCTTCTTACCTCCCATGTACTTTGCGTGCAGGGGGTATGTTACTTTACAGGCTAGTTAGTTAGTTACTTAGTTAATTAGTTAACTAGCTATGTGGCTAACTTGACCATTTGCCAACGAGCTAGTAAGCTCAGCAGCTAGCTGCAAAAGTATCTGTCAGTGAGCTCATTAGTTACTTATTAAATTATTTAGTAAGGTAGCCTGCTCATCTGGCCATCAGTAACCTAGTTTAGTCAATTAGTTAGGTGGCTAACAAATCCATCAGTCAGTCAGTCAGTTGCCAGTGACACAATCCGTCAATTAGCTAGTTAGCTGTTTTAGCTGTATGGTTAGCTAATCTGTCTGGGAAGTTAGTGAGTTTGTTAGGGAGTTGGCATGGTTGTCTGTCCCTCAGCCAGCTAGTTGTTAGTTAGTTAGTTAGTTAGTTAGTTAGTTAGTTAGTTAGTTAGTTAGTTAGTTAGTTAGTTAGTTAGTTAGCCAGGTGGCAAGGAAGTCCCACTCCCATTCAGCTATTTAAGTTTGGCCGATGGGTAGCAAGTCTGTCAGCTAGTTAACCAGATGGCGAGCAAATGACTCAAACCAAACTAAAGAACAGATGTGCAATTTAAAAACATGATTTGCATTGTTTTTTTCTTTTCTTTTTTTTTTTTTTTTTTGGTGAGCATTCCCGGTCTCGTCTAGGCTCGTGGTAGAAGGAGAAGGCAGAAGAGGTTGGGGCATAAGTGCAAACAGGAAGAAGGCTGTCCTGCAGGTCTTGGCTTGTCCAGTGGCCACAGTGAGTCTCGCAGGAGGAGAGAGGAGGATGACAATCTGTCCCACAGCATGGCCCCTCCATCGCCTGCCTCACTGCACTGGCTCTAAGGGAGGACGGGGCGGGCAGGACGTGTGTGGGTGTGTGTGTGTTGTTCCCTCAACACTGCGGCAGATCAGGTGCAAGATCCAGCAGTCCGTTCTATATGCTGCTGCTAATGCCTGCTCACTGTGTGCACCGTGCATTTTTATTCCTCTCTTTTTTTACTTATTCAGGTTAATATGACTTATGTATGAGCTTAGAGGAAAGGAATCGTGTTGTTGTGTGTGGAAATATGTTGACTTATTGTGTGGCTACTTCATTAAAATGTTTCAAAAGACACAACTCGAAACTTAGCTCAAGATTCGGTGAATTCCCCCAACCACCAATCTGGTCAGAAAACAGTCGGTGTTGGGGGCAAAAATTGCAATTAAACCTGTTCACTCTTTTAAATTGCAAATTTTCGATTGTGTGTGGTCAAAATGATTATGACAGGAATTGGAATGCTATCAAATGAGTGTTTGTAGAACTCTCAAACTTAATGTACCAGATCAGATAGCAGCTAGCCTTTTATTTATTCTTCTACTCTTTCTTAAGACAATCCAGACACCATGTGGCACCATTCTGCCTCTCACAGGTCAGTCTTGGTATTACGGCAGACATTTGATTTGGGGAGGAGTTTGGCGATAGTCGGTGGAGATTGTATTAGCCGTTTCCAAATTGCTGTTCGTGTCCGTTTTTACGTCCTTGTTAGCTTGTGAAACGTCATACGTCGCGACCCAAGTACAGCTGCCAGCTACCTTAAATCGAGTATGCTTGATCGATACTTATGAAGGCTGGGCTAGCAAAATGTCGCAAGCTGCGTTTTGTGCTGTTATCATGGAAATACGTAGAGGAGGCGGGGAGTTAACGACGACACTCACATTGTTCAATCATGTAGGGTCGTCCATATTTTAAAAAAATAGCTACTGTGTAAAAAAAAAAAAAAATCAGTAGGCTGTGTGAGCACTTTAGCTTTAGCAACAGAAAGAAAACGTCTGCCTCTTGCTTCTTGACCTGTGACTTTTGTTTTTTCCCCTGATTAATACACAGAGGTTCTATTTGATATCTCCTCAAAGGCGTCCATGCTTGTCAGTGGTAGAACAACAGGAGACAGCCCGGGAGGGAGACAAAAACACAGAGCAGGGCGGGAGGGGAAGAAAAAAAAACACACACACATTGGAAAAAAAAACAAGCATCTACTCAAGCAAGACGATGTATTTTCATGCATCCCTGTCTTAAATGTCAAGATTTCTTAACCCTCAGTGACTACGGCGCTGACACCTCTCCAAGGTCCAAGAGAACCTGCATTTATTAATAATTAGCCCTCGACAGACATTTTTCTTTACTTCTGTCCTTTTTTCCTGTGAGAATCAAATTTCACAAGTTCTTTTTCCAGTCATTCTTCTCCTAATTTTTGTTGGCCCGAATCCCGGCGGCGGCCAATGAACGAGCGATTCAGGCGTCGCATCAGCCTCGCCGCTCCCTCCTCTCCTTAATCATGCCTCTAATACCCTCCAGATGAATAAACAGCTTCATCCCTCCTCTCTGCGCGAGCCAGAAGGCTCCTCTCTGCACTCTTGAATCCAACTTCCAAGCAGAGAGCGGCAGCACAAGAAGAAGAAGACGGGGAGCGGGCGAAACATGACAGATGGAAGGGTGGATCAATGTGGAAAACGGCGCAAACGGCAAAGTAACAAAAGCCGCGGCGAGATTTTCTGCTTTTTCCAATAATTCTTCTGATCTCTCACTCGACACAATTACCACTGTGATGATTCTCCTCATCTTTGAGTAGACTCCTTAGGACATGCTTGTGTTTTTTTTTTTAATTTTTATTTTTTTGTTTTCGTGCAACCTTGTTGCTTCACACTGTGTCCACAGACTGCACAGGAAGGGGGAAGGGGCTGGGAGGTTGGCGGGTGGTTGGAGGGTTGGGGGGAGGAGGCGGATGCTCCCTGGAGAACCAAACAGGCCCTGGACCAGCACTTCCCTGGGCCCACTAAAGCGTGCCAGAAGTCTCCCGACATGTGTGTACAGTATGTGAGCACAAATGGCTGACAGATTTCAGGGTTTGCTTTGTTTCTGCCTGCCCTTTTCTATTGTATCTAGGCTTTATCCTAATGCTAATAAACGCTCCGAAAATACGTGTACACACACACGCATACACGCGCCTGACTCTTCCTCACTCGCATCTTCATGAGGCCGGAATACAAGGCGAATGACTAAGGGGCATTTTTACTTATTCATCCATCACTGCAAATTAATTTACTGCTGTTTAGCAATTTATCAGCAGAAAAAAAAAACAAAAACTTCTTACTGTTTATTTGCAAACTTTCAGGGTCACTGTAGAAGAAAGAGATGATCCTATGTTTTCAAAACCGCCCTCCTCATCTTCCACCTCCACCCAGACCCTTAATGGAAGCTCCTAATTTGCAAGAAGGCAATCACTGCTAGGCTTTACTTACTTAGTAACACATCACCACCACCTGGGAGGCTATTTGTGTTTCCCTCCCAGGAGAGGAATTGGACAGCCAACACCAAATGACAAAGGCACTCAGTGGAGGCAAGACCTCCGCCAAGGCCATTGGTCCACAAAGTAAAAACCCTGCCACAGTCTGGCTTTAGCCCCTTGTGCTAGCTAGCTCCCTGGAACCTAGCACCCGGAGAGCTAGCTAGGGAGCTTGTAGCTACCTGCTGTGGATAAAGCCACACTGTGGCATGGTTTTTACTTTCTGGACCTGGATTTGCCACCTCTGGACTTAACCTGGATCACTATTTCTCACATATTACAAATTACAAAATAAGTAGGGATGGGTAAGTAATCTGTCGGTGCAAATACAAGGCTTATTTTAAGGTATCATACTCAGAAAGACGACCAATTCCAGCCACCAAACAAATTGAACTAATATAATTGCTAGTCAATCTGGTGACTGGTGGATGTGTTATTGTGTTATCTAATACTAAATGCTATCTTGGTTGACAGTTCAACAGCGCTAACAAATCAATGCACTCACCATTAGCCAACTTTTTTCCCCTCCGTCCCGGCAGCTATTGGAAGCTGGCTGTGCCGTTTATCTAGACTCGGTCCGGCATTGTAATATTAGAAATATGGCACCAAAAATACTTAGCTTGCATAATGTCTGACCGACAACCACAGCATTTGGCTAATAGGACTACATTTCCCATGACTCTTTGACCAAAAGCAGGAAGTAGTTCTAGTTCCTGTATGACAACAACATGCCTGTTAGTAATGCTGCGTTCGAGGATGGTCGGAAGTCGGACTTTTCCGAGTTCAAACCAGGAAGTGTGTACGGGAACTCGGAAATTCCACTTGCAAAGTCGGAAGAAAAAAAGGACCACGACTTCACCGGCGGACTACAATGTGACGTCACTCTGAATGGCAAAACACAATTTACTCGAGTATAAAACTAAATAGATTTCTTCATTCATATGGAATGCTTATGAAATAAGATTAAAACTATAAATGAAGCAAAATTGCAAAAAGGTAAGTTTTTTAGAGGTCAAAATTAGTTTTGAGGCCCAAAATAAAAAGCAATTTATCACTATCCGCCATTTTGGTTGTTTACGTTCACCTTGAACGCTTTCAGGTCGGAACTGGGAAAAAACAACTCAGGATATATCCGACTTCCGACCATCCACGAATGCAGCATTAGTACATGTAGTTAGTTTAATCGAACAAATCGTTATGGCAACTGTTTGATTGACATACACATGGGCCAAACAATTGGCAAACAATAGAGCTGGCAAAATCCGTTGGGAGTCAGGACAAAAGGCTTAAATCCAGTACTGTCCCAGATTAAACTGAGAGGTCTGGTCACCCTACTCATTAACATTAAACCTGTTGAATATTTAGTCACAAATCTTTATGTGTGTGGTCAACACCGATTGCCGAGACACGTAAACGATGTGATAAATGATAGCCAATTAGGAGTAATTCAAGTCATTCCCCACAAAAAAAAAAAATGACAAAGAAGCGTTTGCAACCCAAATGTCATTACCAGATAAGCTAAGTTAGCCTAGCTTCTATTTGTTTTTCCACTCCTATTTCTTTCTTCTTTTTTAGGTAACGACCAATCAGAGCTCACCTACAAGGCAAACTGGCCGCCCCCGAGATGCCCAATTCAAATTCCACACACACAATATGAATCAGAATGCCGTGTTTAATGTTTGACTTCCCCTTTAAGAGCCATCGAAGCCTCCAAAAGTATCCATCAGTCTGTGCATCTTAAGGTGATGGACCACTTCCAGGAATCCTGATACAGGATAGTGACTGAATATATAATCACCTCCCAATATCATCTATCACTGACAGCAACACCCATATCAGATAATTACTTTTTTTTTTTTTTTTTTTTTTTTTATTATCAGCCTGTCGCAGACAAGATGTGCGGCGCTAATACGAGGCTAATGTATATTGCGTCTGTACGGTTATAATTGGAATATACAGTGAGGAGGTAATAAAAGCGGTACCAGTGCTCAAGTTGCTATCTGAATTGCCAGGAGAATATTACAACTAGGGTGACCTTTAATTAAATTTGCTGTGCAAATATGGTGATGAATCAGCAAGGGACGGTTGCAGAGACATTGGAAAGCCAACAGCGGTAAACTCCAATGGTCAGAGGTGAGCTGCCTAATCGCGATTTGCATTTTAGGGTGACTATTCATGTCTGGAGTGGGTAAATGGAGAAAACGCACATCAATTCAGTTCTGTTTCGTTTTAGGTCAAACAATGTAATAGAAACAAAAGCAGTAAACGTTTTGTTCGTTCAGAAAAAGCGCCAGTCTTCCTCCATGGTGAGAGAGTGAGAGAACTTGGCATTATTGTAATGCAACGTGACAAAAAGGAAACATGGCTTTCTAAATATGGAATTCTCTTGAGCTAGCACTTTGCCTTGGTCTTTATATGTGTGAACGTTAAAATAAGATGCGCACAAATATATACAGGACTGTGCAAAAGTTGCGGTTAGTATTTATAGTACAATGGCCTTTCACAGCAGTCATGTTAAGTTTGTAAAATAGTAAATAGAAGACATTCGGGATTCAGCAATTAGAGAGCCATTCCATTTAGGTGTCAACAAAAGCGAGTTTTGGTGATTATACATACTTGCTATATATGCTATATGCTATACTTGTAGAGATTTTTTCCCCCCAAATGTTATTGATTTTTTTTTTTTTAATTAGATGATGTAAAAAGGCGGCACAGTGGGTGACTGGGGAGCACATCCGCCACCCAGTTCCAGGCTCCGGCCTTCCTGGTTGGAGTTTGTATATTCTCCCCGTGCTCGCGTGGGTCTTCTCCGGGTACTCCGGTCTCCTCCCGCATTCCAAAGACATGCATGGCAGGCTAATTGGGCGCTACGAATTGTCCCTAGGTGTGCTTGTGAGTGTGGATGGTTGTTCGTCTCTGTGTGCCCTGCAATTGGCTGGCAACCAGTCCAGGGTGTCCCCCGCCTACTGCCCAGAGCCAGCTGAGATAGGCGCCAGCAGCCCCCGCGACCCTTGTGAGGAATAAGCGGTCTAGAAAATGGATGGATGATGTAAAAGTCTATGTACAATAACACTTAAAACTATTACCACCTAGTGTAAATTTTGAGTTCAAAGGCATTTTGTATTTCTTGAATGGGAATATTTTAGCTAGCAACAAGACAAGAAATAGGTGAAAGTCTTAGGACATTGCTCACCATGTACAAGTAAAAATTAGGGATGGTCAAGTACCGATACCAGGTATTGGTATCGGGCCGATACCAGCCTTTTTTCAAGTACTCGAGTACTCGTGATGCAGACGAGTACAAGCGACCGATGGCAGATGGGGAAGACGTTAAGTGAGTCCTCCTTGCCTGTAACTGGCGCTAGCTTGCAGCAGTTTTTCACCAAAACTTCACCGGTTTGGAAATACTTCAAAATTGTGAATCTTAAACTAAAAGAGCATTTTTGTGTTTTATTTTGAGCGTTAAGACTATTGAAGAGTGACTGTGCTGTTTTTTTTTTTTTTTTGTCAAAATTAAAGGAAATATATTTGTTTAAAAATATCTTTTAGTGATTTTTTTTTATTTGTCAAAATGTACTACTGGTATCGGCAGTTGGTATCGGTATCGGT
This sequence comes from Festucalex cinctus, assembly GCF_051991245.1. Lineage (NCBI taxonomy): Eukaryota > Metazoa > Chordata > Actinopteri > Syngnathiformes > Syngnathidae > Festucalex > Festucalex cinctus. Next base: position 18,269,854 of record NC_135411.1, on the reverse strand, counting down.
GAGTACTGAGGGTCTGAGTATCGGTATCGGTCTGAAAAAAAGTGGTATCGAACATCCCTAGTAAAAATAATTATATACTATTATATAGTTAGAGACGCGGAGGTTTTGCATCCCGAATATTTACATGCTTTTTCAAAGGAAATTTGAATATTCTGATGTATGTACTATATACTAACAAACCAATGTTAATTGTTTTATTACATATACTGTCAAGTAAAATGAGAATTTATTAAAAAAAACAAAAACTGAAAAGCGACTATTATTGAAAAATTCAGAACAACGAGGCAAACAGACCACATGCAACTCGGTCTACTTGAATGATACAACGCAAGATCATATCCAATACTACATCGAGAATACTACAATCAGATACCACACTTTAACTTATCTAGCAGTCTGGCATACTCCAGTGCTTTTGTTTTGGTTAGCAACAGAGTTCAGATTTTATATCGCGTCTATAAGGTGAGATAATTACACTTAATACCAGTTTATTTTTTCAGGTGGAAAATAGGCACCTATTTGAACGAAGTGTCACTTGGAAGCGACAGTCGGTGACTAATTGCGGCACTGCGTCTATTTCAGGAAATACGGTATATAAAAACATGTAGCGGTTGGATCAGGATGTACAAACAGACAATTGTATATCTATATTTCACATGTAACTTTCATAAGCACTTTCTATTGGAATTCGCCACACATAAAACCAGCCTACTCCTCAGCCTCTGCCTCAGCTAACCTTTATCCTATAGGGTCTAATTAATGTTAGCCTTTTTGAAGGGAGCAACGCTGCCCTCTTGTAGCCCAAATCCCTCTGTTTCACTGCTGAGCCAGGCTGCCTTGTTTAGCCACGACCAGAGCTTCTAGTCCCTATTAAGACCTGCACTTTGGAACAAAAAGAACATTTAATTATTTACCAACAGAAGAGAGGAGAGAGGAAAGTATTTGGTAAAGGGAGACCTTTTTGAGTTTAGAAATGAGGATTTATCATCACTGGATCGTGTGCATGGTAAAAATGTGTGCAAAATGGACTGACCAGTCCCACTACATTTGACTTTTTTTTTTTTTGTACCTTACATAAAAGGACAATAATTGTGTGGATTTTATTTTTCACACCCTATTTCTTGTCTTGCTAAAATCAACCCATTGTGAGAGGCTAACCCTGTCGTCACAATACTGCTGGGCCAACGGTGAGTCCGGAATTTGTTATCATGTAACGATAGCAGGCAGCAATTACGCTGTTTGAACAGTGTGTGCCGCGTGGAAACGTCACATCAGATAAAGCAAAGAGTGGTTGTTTGATTTCACGTTTTTAAGGTGGAGCTTTTGTACCCTTGACCTTAGCTTGGGAGCATTTCTGTACCTTTTGGGGCCCCAACAAAGGCAGTCAAGTTACAGTGGGATTCGTTAGTGTAGACGAGGGTTTCCCAAAGTGTGGTGTGTGAATCACTAGTGGTCTCTGAGGAGCGCCAAGTTGTTACCAATACTTGGGGGTGCAATAAAAGAAAATAAATAAATCCCTGATGCGACAGGGCCTTGCAAAAATGGCACGGGGATGATGGTCAGTACCAATATTGACACTATTTAATGTGCATCTCTCCAATAAATGTATTCAAGTCCAGTCCATTTGTGGAATGGTCTGATTTGGTTCCATTCGATTTTCAGATTTTGATCAATGGCGCAAATATGTATCGTCTCGGTCATGTGAAAAACACAATACATTTGGAATGAAACTGAATGCAGACATCCCAAAAACATATTTTTTTAAGTATTTTTCACGGGACAGCGACGATATGCACTATTTAAACACTATTAAACACATTTTCTTTCTATTCTTCAGTAGTAATAGCAGTGATTCTTGGCGGGCTGGAATGAATTAATGATGTTTTCATTCACTTTAATGGCGGAATTTGATTTGATTTGATATGCGAGTATATATATTTATGAGCTCAGTCACGGACAAATTCCTCTCTTACGTCAAGGTCCTACTGTATTTTAACATTTTATAAATACGCCAGCTTAATTTTTTTGTGTAGAAATACTGTAGCATAAAATGCTTGTTATATGTTTATTTATTTATGTATTTATTTAGGTTATTTTTTTGTTTTTGTTTTTTACTATCAATGTAGGCCAGTCCTCAAATAAGGTGTGTGTGTGTTTTTTCTTCTTTTTTTTTTTTCTCCTTTTTTTTTGCTGGTCTAGAATAAAGCATCATTGCACATCCACTACAGTAGGTGGCACAAGAGAGTGCACAAGGAATATTAGCTCCTCTACAGAGGTGTACATATTATACTATTGATAGTCGTGGTGGTGAGTTGGGGCGCAAAATATTTCTTCTTTCTGCGCTGGGCATAACAAAAAATAATTGATAAGCACTGAGAAAATCCAATGATGCATGAATGATCGCATTCAAATGGCAAGCAAGTACACAGGAAATTCTGTAGAGTAAATTTGACTCTATTTAGAGTGGGACCATCTCAGTTTTAGAGTAATATTTACACTTGGAAGAGAGTAAAATAAAGAATTGGAAAAATAAAAGTGACTCAAGGGTGGAGGAACGAACTCACAACTTTCAGCTTGGGAGATAGCCGGTCTACTATCTGAGCCACGCAGCTCCTGCTTTTTGTTGATTCCATGTAATCTTTCTCTCCAAGACCAAAAACGATGTCTGGTCTCTTGGAGATAGGCAAACAGGAGGAGGGGCATAGCTCAGGTGGTAGTGTGGTAGTCTCCCAAGCTGAAGGTTGTGAGTTTGTTCATTCAACCCTTGAGTGACTTTTAGTTTTTTTTGTTTTTGTTTGTCCAAGTGTAAATCTTAGCCTACTCTAAAACTGTCTTTTTGGTCACACTCTTAAGAGTCAAATTTACTCTAAATATAGTCAAAGTTACTCAATAAATTCACTGCGTATGCGTATTACTTTGACATACCAAGTATTTCAACGCGAGCCACACAAAGGGTTAACTCGGGGCAAACTGTTTGCATTCTATCTGCATCTCTGCACAATACAACAAAACATGCAGAATACAAAAGGGAATACATGGGGGGGGGGGGGGGGGGGGGGGGGGGTAGCAAAGAGACAGACCAAACAATAAGCTCAACCACATGTGACAGAGTTTGACTTTGTGTGCGCATTTGCAACGTGTGTGTGCGTGCTGGAGTGGGAGACAACTCGCGAGGGGGGGAGAGGGGGGTCGAGCGAGATGAAGACAAAATGCAGAGAGGGAGCGAGACAGGAGGGCAGCGGAGAGAGAAAAAGCAAAAAAAGGCAGCGATCACATTTGCGCGAGTGCACATAACAAAAAAGCTCGTATCGCCGACAAACGGGAACACACGGGGGTATTTGTCGAGCTGTCGGCAGCGGCAGGATCCTATGAAACTTTATTAAACTCCAGGCCCGTCAAGTGGAGTAAACTACACAACTGGGGGAGAGGAGGGACTGAAGGAAGGAAGTTAAAATAGAAGGGAGAAAAATTCTTTTATTTCAGCCATGCATTAAGTCGCCTCCCTACTGAGCCGTGCTCCCCTCCTTCCCGGTTGTGGATAAAGCCCTCCCTCGGGGAGGCTGCTGGTAATTTCCAGAAACTCAGGTATTAGAAAAGTCCGTTCGGGGACCTGCCACAATATACCTTCACAATTTCAGATGCTCTAGAAAAAAAAAAATAAAAATGGGGGGGTTGTGGTAAAACCCCACGAGGGTCCCCCCCCCCCCCCCCCCCCCCCCCCAACCACAACCCCAGCTCAAATTTCTCAAGTACAGACAACGTTAGTGTGTGTGTATGTGGCTGGTGGTCCCCATGGGATTGAGCACCAGCAATAGAAAATCCACTGCATGGAGAAGAAAAAAACATTTCCTCTCTGGTCTGGCAGGAGTGCTTTTTCTCCTCCTCCTCCTCCTTCTCCTCCTCCTCCCCTGGCTCCCACCAGAGGCTTTTTACAAAACATGTGTTGCTGACATGTTGACAGATTGCTCAGTGAAGTGTTAGGCGCGTGCACACGGCCGGCCATTTAGGGGGGGGGGGGGGGACATGGCTTCCTCGCCAACATCCTCTACCTGAGGCGCCATGTTTTATACATCATGCGCACCGAGTCTCGCACCCACCCTCACGCAAAAGAAGAAGGGGGGGGGGGGGAAATAATATACAAGGTAAGAAGAAGGCAGTCAGTGCAGAATGCTACGGAAGCGGCAGGAAGGAAGGTAGGACGCCACATGGTCGGAACTTACTATATGAAGTTTACCAGTACACAAAATAGAACAGCCAATTGGGGTCTCCTGTAAGCTTTTCATGTTTGACCCGTTTTGACATGACCTAAATGTTTTGACGTGACCTAAATGTCCATCTCTTACCATGGCTTTTCCTAAAGTGACCCACAACTACAGGAGTCCGATACCACTTTTTCTCAGACCGATGCCAGGACAAGTACTCAACTTTGATTAGTCACTGATACTGATACCAAGTACTTATACCACGAGTGCTTCTGATACACAAGATACCCCCACCCCCTACCAAAAAAACCCCCACCCCCTACCAAAACCCCCCCCACTGTCAGTTAACTTAACTTAAAAAACTTAACTTGGTTTTTTTTCTTGACAATAAGATGTTGTACGCAGCCCCACTAGTCTAAAAAAAAAGGTATTCTGGTTCATATTGTGTTAGTGGAATGAGTTATGAAGCAAAATCCAGCAGTTTTTATAACTATCAGGAGGCGGCCATTTTGCCACTTGCTGTCGAGTGAAAATGACATCAATGTTGTTCAGCTCTCATTTAACAACCAATCACAGTTCAGTTTCAGAAAAGAGGTGAGCTGTGATTGGTCGTTTGCTGACACCTGAGCCACTGTGATGTCATCTTCAGTCGACAGCAAGTGCATACAACATCTTATTGTCAAGAAATGTTTTTTTAAGTTAAGTTTTTTAAGTTAAGTTAACTGTCACTGTGTTAACTGTGTGTTTTTTGGGGGGTTTTTTGGGTCAGGGGGGGTGAATCTTGTGTATCAGAAGCAATAGTGGTATAAAGTACTTGGTATCAGTCTCAGTGACTACTCAAGAGTTGAGTACTTGTCCTGGCATCGGTCTGGGAAGGTGGTGTCGGACTCCTGTAGTTGTGGGTCACTTTAGGAAAAGCCATGGTAAGAGATGGACATTTAGGTCATGTCAAAACGGGTTATATTAAGAGTTTGTAGCAAGCAGTGACGGGAGTCGGAGGCGGAGTGTTGAAGCACGGAACCAAAGGCTGGCGTTTTATTGACATCAGTTTCTGAGGTCTTAACAGCAACTCCCCAGTCAGCTAGAAGCTAACAGGCTAACTCCCCTTTTCCACATAACAAAACCTTCCCACCCGGAACTCTCCCTTCTTCCCAATGTTCCGTGGGTGAATTATGTTCCCTTCACTACAAGTTATTCATATAACTTTAGCATAAAGAACATGCTAACAAGTTTACCAAACTATCAGTTTCACTCCAAATCACAAAATCCAATGAAATCTTCATCCTCGGTGTCACTTTTAAACAACTCCCCCAACTCGGGAGGCAGACGATGCTCTTCTACCGGCAATGTTGAACTTATCAACACAGGCCTAGAGCGCCCTCTTGCAGTTTAGTGTGAAAATAAAATGTGAAATGAGATAATAATGTGTTAATTTCACACATAAGTCGCACCACTATAAGTCGCACCCAAACTATGAAAAAAACTGCGATTTATAATCCGAAAAATACGGTATATCTTGCATCTTCCTCTATTTCCGGGTTTCGTATGCGTACATCCCTCGTCATTTTTGTCCAATGGGAGCACGGATCGTCACGTGGGTCGACGTGATTACGCAATATAGTCCACTTGCAAAAAGCACAGTGTGAATATGAACTGCATCAAACTAAAAAATAATAAATCCGCTTGTTTGGTCTGGACCAAAAAATGACTTTTCTGGTGTGAATACACCCTAAAACAGCATTAGAATGATTGTAAACACTAAACTGAATGAGTATTTCCAAATTTGAGTCAAATTGTGTCAAAGTAAATTGTTGCATCAGAGAGTAATTTTCAATGTTCACTTACCCTCATGTCTATATGATGTATGCATGTGGTAGCAGCAGATGCGTCATGTGAAAATTTGGATGCCTGGATATCCGAAAATGTTTGTGCATTGATGGGAATATTTAGCCCGCTAGCAAGCATTAAATTCAACTGCTAATCAGTCAATAAAGCCCAATTAGATAGTGTATCAACACCTTTGTCTTCATAATTTGACTGCTGACCTCTCATGGCGTCACAGCAGCATTCGAAGGGAGTTTGGCCACTCGCACGCCGGAATGGAGATCAAAATACCCTGGTTAGCTTAGCACTAGCTCGCAGCTAGTACAACGTAAGCAGATGGATTCAAAATGGGTCCAAAAGGATAAACGGTTCCAAAAATGGATGGATGGATGGATGGTTAGAAGATCACCCTATGTGCTGTTCAACAGCGTACTGCGAGGGCTTCCATAGATCTGAAGCAGGAGGATTAAATGGCAAATGAATAGCAATGCGGATCTGGGCTGCGAATCAACAAGTCAAAAAGAATTTCTTTGCCCAGGGCAACCCAAAACATACTATGTGTGCCTTTAAATGAACAGCGTGTAAGGGTTAAAAAAATAAATTAAAAAAAAGGCCAGCTCCGGCACCCAACTCCTATCAGCCTATATCGACAGCGCTCGTCCTAATCGCCCTGCGGCTTCCAAAAGTGCTGCCGTGGCAACAGGATGGAAATGGGGATCATAATGTATGACCTAAGGGGCTGCGGCGCACGCTCTCCGGGGACCACACTTTACCCGGAGCCAGACGTGTCTGGGCAAAATCACTCCGCACAAGACGGCAGCGGAATACTGAGGAGCCATGACAGGATGGAGGGAGGGCGGAGGGGGAACGCAGAGAGGAGGAGACTCGAACAGAATAAAACAAAGACGGAGATACGGGCTTGGTCGGTGGGTAAACAACGGCTTTCTGAGGAGGCGTCGACGAAACTTTACACAAAAGGAGGCCCGAAGCGAACGCACGGGATTGGCGGAGGAAAAGCGTGTTGCCGGGGACGAGCGGCTCCACCTTGAGAAGCTGCCCGCTCAAGTGGCGGGGAAAATAAATGGCAGAGGAAATCGGAGGAGATGATCAGGGCCGCAAAGGAGACGCGGCCCTTTGGCCACGGGTGAGAACGGATAAACGGCCGGTGCGGTAAATGAACAGGAGGGGACGGGAGATTGATGGCCGAAGAGATGGATGGTTCAGAGAGCCCGTTTAGCCAACAGTGCGCATCCTGAGACAAATGTAAGGACTGGCGAGATGACTGGTCGGATGAGGTGCACTTACTGACCTTCTCAGTCCTAATCAATCCCATGCACACATCTCTTCTTCAGTACACAAATATACATACTAGGGGCATCAGGCAATTACAATTTTTCATTGTATAATTTAATTTTATATCTGTTCTAAATGTACAATCATTTGTTTTTAAATTTTCATTCTCTTTTTGACATAAAAGTAGAAAAAATGTCGTAGAAATATGGCTGCATCTTCTAGTCAATGATACAGTAATTTCATAATAATTCATAATATTGAGTTAAAATGCTGTACTGTTAAAAAAAACGAGTGTAATATTGATTTGTGTTGACCTCATTATTCGACCACTAGATGGCATAATTGCATTTGTAAGACAGCTCAGTGCATTTTTCTTTTCATATTAACTCATTCACTCCCAGGACATTTTCACTGTTTTACTGGATTTTGACTGATTTTGCAAGGCCCATAGAATATTGTGTCCTATTGCTATAAAAATATGGAATCTACCAAAAGAAAGATTAGAGCCTCTTCTTTCATCAGGAAAAAAAGGTACGTTTATATCTGTTTCCATTTTGCAGCAATTAGCATTAGGATATGGCTAAGTTTCATCATTATTCACAAATTGGTTTAAAATATTGGGGAAAAGAGCATTTTGATCTCTTATACTCTGCTGCCATCTCCTGGCAGTTTTTGTAATAACTACCATTGCTTCAAGCATTCTCTTCAGTTCAGAGGCTGCATCAAAGCCAACACGTATAAATGCATCTTTGGGAGCATAATAATATTTAAAATAGAACGTATTTATACGTTATTGGGAGTAAATGAGTGAAAAGCTATCTAATCTTTAACATGAAGTAACTTGTGAAATTCTGCAGATTTTTAAAATTGTAAAATACATGGGGCCTTCATTAATCATGCGTTAATAAAATAGTGGTATTAAAGCAGTGCTTTAATGCCACCTTTAATGCGCCCCCAGGGGAGCGCGAGACTCCATCAAGGGGGGCGCGTTTGATCTCGGGGAACATGCTTTTTTATTTTTTTTTATTTTTTTTATTTTTATTTTTTACTGTCCTAGAATAAAGTGCAATTGCACCTCCACTACATTAGGGGGCAGTGGCGCTCTCATTATTGGCAGAATGTGCGCAGGGAGCGTTCGCTCGGTGGTGGTGGGGTTTTGTTTGCACTGAGCATGCGCGCTTTGCACACAGCAAAAAAGAATCAGCACAAATTATTTTATATATTTTTGTTTTGGAGGTTAAAGGTTTTTTTTTTGGTTTTTTTTAATATTGTGCTCCTGAGTTAATGTTGGTGATCAGTTTGAATGTATTATTATTTATTGATTTTATGTAATTTTATTTTTTCGTATCATATGGTTTAACATGGTCAGTCAAAAAAATGTTTATAGTTTAATTAAGGATTTAATTTTATTTTTGCATTTCAGATGCATTTTAGATCTTTTCTGTTACAGTTAATAAAGCTATTCTTTGTTGTAAGTTAGTCCATATTTCTTTCTTTTTTAATTGTCTTCTACGTTAATACGGATACAGTGTTATGCAGAGGTGTGTTTATAACAATTTTATAGACAAATGATACTATTTATAGTCGCGGTGGGGGGGCATGACAGAAAATAATTGAGAAGCACTGCATTAAAGGAACTTTAACTCAGAATCAATGCACAAATTTTGACACCCCTAATACATACATATGTATAGATTCATCTCTAATTGCAGAAGAAATAGCAACAAATGAAGGTGTCATGTTTCATCAGGTTATAACTCAATGCTACAACTCCACTAAATAAAAACTAAACGTCAAAAATAAGCAAGTGTACCCAATCTTGTGGCCTGTGAGTGTATGTATGTATTCATCACCAATGGTCTGCATTCTATAGAATAAAGTGTTGAAGAAAGATGTAACTTTAGGCTGCATTTTTATGTCAAGGTCTTTTTTGTGTGTGTTTTGTAAGCGTCGCCTCAAGGTGATAATGCAAATGCACTTAAAGTCTTCCAAAAATGAGCGGATTCACCCGCAGACTCCTGCTCGCCGCACTAACTATCCTCCACACGTAGTTCGCCCTCAGGCGCTGCACCTAGGGCCACAGACAACTCCCTTGTCTGTCCTTCTTCCTTTCCTTGTAGCTGACAGGGTCTTGGACTGCTAAGCTCCAACGCGGACGGCCACGTTTGTGATGGCGGCGCGGCGCAATCAAGGTGGAGGAGAGCGGGGGGGTTGTGTGACGCAAACGGGCGGGAAGGAAGGAGGAGGACAGCAGAGAAAGAAGGACATGGATGGCGTGCTCTCGCCCAAGGTGGGTTGAAAGGAGCTACATTTCCTCTGTTACATTTATTTATTTAATTTGTGTCACATGACTCTGTTTTAATTACTTGTATGACTACTTTTTCCTTCTACTTGTACAATTTTTGGCTACTCTAGCCCCTTCCCAGAAAGATAACCCCTGGCCAATCCCGAGGCATCTGCTTTAGCAGGCTGTCTAGCTAAGCCACGCACACACCTAATGACTCCGACAGTGGCCTTTCCTCCCCCAAAGGGCTTCTCTTCCATGGATCACACGTGGGGAATAACAATAGAATGCTGAATGAGGGCACGTCACGTTTCAAAGTTTCTATCTGACAAGCCATACTCTGAGATGACACAGCTGACGTTCAAGTGAATGATATGAGAGAAGTAATTGAGGCTCAGCGGCCAAGAAGTATGACATGAACGAAGTGATTCTTTGTGGGGTTCTCATGAACTCTGCATCATATTGAGATGTACATTAACTCAAGTTAACATCAATCCAATTGAAAACTGTCCATCAAATTATTTATTTATTTAGCAGAAGTTGGCAGGGTTCCGCAAAGAGCTCATCAGATTTTTATTTTCTAAAATATCATGACTATCTATGCGAGGCATGGAACTTGCCAATGTGGAGTAAACATTTTTTTTTGATAGGTAAATATGTATTTGCAAATATGTTGGGACATACTTTTGGGCAAAATTCCAAACATTTAAAAAAAAAAAGCTAATCAGAAATCATGAACGCAGACATAATAATATATCATAAAAATGGCAAATTAAACAATGTTTACTTATTTAATTTTCAAACGTATTTATATAATATAGGCCAAATGCGAATAAAAAAAAAAAAAAGCTGTTCAAACGTACTTTAAACACGCTGAAATATATTTGGAAGTACGTTCAAACGCATTTGCCAGTCAAAAATGTTTACTCCACATTGACAGTTATATGCTTCCATAATAATGTGTTTTGGTTTTTTTAAAATCATTATTCATAGATGTTTCCCATGTTTTGTTAGCAAAATATTTTTTAATGTACCTATTCATTTATGTATTAGTTTCCATGCCCTCTAAATTATTATTTGTTTCTATTAAATTACTATTATTTGAACACATTTTCTAATAATATTGTTAGATTACATTTATTTTGTAATTAGAATTGTTTTGTTCATTTTGTTTTCATTTATTTTATACATTTTATGGACTGCGATTGGCTGGCAACCAGTTTAGGGTGTCCCCCGCCTACTGCCCAGAGCCAGCTGAGATAGGCGCCAGCACCCCCCGCGACCCAATAAGCGGTAAAGAAAATGGATGGATGGATGGATGGATGGATGGATGGATGGATGGATGGATGGATGGATGGATGGACATTTATATTTTATCAAAGATTTTTTCTTGTACTCATTATTGTTGCAAAATTGATAGATTGATATTTCCTAGAATGTTGTTCAAAAATAATTCATGATAGATTGTGTACTTCTATTTAATACTAACCAATAGGATACCTGTATTTTTTAGGAGGTTGACTCCACTTTCTGATTTGTATGCGGCGTCGCTACTACGCGAGTCAAGGTGCGATATACTCAAAACTCCAACTAAGTTTGGACTTGAACCCCCTTGCATGTTGAGTTTCACTAAGTTGCATGGCGATGCTGAGCACATCTCAATCTACTTCTACGGTGGAGATTAGTAATCATCCAGGGTCTTCATATTGATGGCCAGGCTCAGCTTGTTTGCATATTTACTGGCCTCAGAGCCCAGTCGCCTGAGGTGAGAAGCAAATTGCATTCCTGCTCACCCCCACGCTGCACACACAGCTCACTCGCACGCTTTCGATTTCTACCGCCCCTTACACCTCTTTTTTTTTTTTTTTTTTTTTCCTCCAACCTTGTTTCCCTTAACATGCTGATCAGTCATCTTGCAGCAAGCATCCTCGCCTGCCCCGGTTGCATCCGAGTAGCGATCTCATTTGGCTAACATCATCACGGTATAATCTGGTTGCAGAGAGCAATCAGTTTACTTTGGAATTAGGCATTCCGTTGGCGGGTCCGCAGAGAGCGAAAGCTCACAGGGTTTAAAGGATGCAAACGAAGGCGCGCTCTCCAGAATGCAGTCCTGCGCCTGATTGGGTGATAACAACCCACACGGGCGCCATGTGAGAGTAATGAACGGCCAATGGGAGGCCCGAATAATCAGGCAATTGGATTAAAATACAATCACAGCGCGTTTTTTCTTCTGTTGACTTTTTGGTGGGATATGTTCAACAAAGCATGGTGGTGCAACATGTTAGGACATTATGAGTAAAAATATAGAGATCCTCGCTTCGTTTACTTCACCCCCACCTGTACTGGCCCATCAGCATGTCCTGCGGGATTTGGTTTATCTGATTTTTACATGCGTGCGCTGCATATACAATCAGCTGACAAAATTATAAAGTGTATGCTATGTGGAGAATGGCTATCACTCATTTAATGTTACACATATGATTACCGTATTTTCCGCAATATAAGGCGCCTTCATTTTTTTCAAAAGCTGACCATGCGCCTTATAATCCAGTGCACCTTATATACGGATCAATATTGAGCCGCAACAGGTCTCGCTGTCAAGACGCTATCGGTGACCCTGCACGATCGGTGACGCGCATGCGCAGAAGATCCCGCCATCTTGGATTGCTAGCTAATACTAATACTTTACCTTAGCGAAAAGAATAAAACAGCTGTTTATTCATTTTAGGAGTGAATGGAGTTGTCAGAAAGTTGGTTTGTAATCTATTATCACATTCATTGCCAGATCAGCAAAAAAAAATGCATCATTTGACGTCTTTTTCCGTCAATGGCAGTGAATGAGTTAATAAAGTTTGACTGACCTATCTGACTGTTTTGTTGACATTCCCTTTAGCGCAGCACCATCTAATGGATGCATAACGTAACCCCAGCCTCTACTGTAGCACCTTGTATATGGAAAAAGTTTTAAAATATGTCATTCATTGAAGGTGCGCCTTATAATGCTTATGCCTTATAGTGCAGAAAATACGGTAGTCAAATTAATTTATATGAGTTCATATGAGGCTCATAATGTCTGTTATTTGTCATTGCATAATGTGGTTTTGCATTCACATGAATTCAGTTGAAAAAGAAGTTGCTGAAGACCACAAGGGACAGCGGCTAAAAATTCCATGCAGCTCATGTGTTGCTTTCCTATGTGAAATTGCAATGTAACCTAATTTAATCTAAAGCTCGAGCTCATGCCAAGGGCAAGCAACACTTTCATTATCACATCCAATAATCTTTTTTTGTCAAGTTTTGACAGACAAGGTGATGATTAACACAATGTGCTAGACAGTTAGCGAAACGTGCTAGACAGTAACCCGACGTCCTACGTGTCTTTTGATTCCTCCCATCTATCGTACTATGGAGGACCAAAACTGCCAAAATTAAAAATAAATAAATAAATGACTAAATCAATAAATGAATGAATAAAAGTGAAAATAAAAACAGATGTAAAAAATATAAATCTAAAATTAATATTAAATACAAAAAATAAATATAAATGGAAATAAAAACTATGTATATATATATATATATATGTATATATATATATATATATATATATATATATATATATATATATATATATATATATATATATATATATATATATGTGTGTGTGTAAAAATAAATATAAAACGAGATTCAAAAAATAAAAATAAAAATTAAAATAAATGTTGAAATAAACACAAAATAAATAAATATATGAATAGACTTAAGTATTAATCAATAATTAAAAACTCTCTGCTCTCACATTTATTTCATAATTCAGATGCTCGCTCACGGAAAAATAGTATTCAAATGAGGGGGCGGTCCTAAGTCTTGGGTTGTGCTTGCGTTGTGCTTAATTACATTTTTTTTCATCTGTTTTCTGCGATTGGCTGGCAACCAGTCCAGGGTGTCCCCCGCCTACTGCCCAGAGCCAGCTGAGATAGGCACCAGCTCCCCCCGCGACCCTTGTGAGGAATAAGCGGTCAAGAAAATGGATGGACGGATTTTCACTGTTATTTATTTATTTATTTATTTGTTTATTTATTTATACATTCATTTATTTATTTATTCATTTATTTATTTTTTAGTCATTTCGACATATATTTATTTTATTTATTTTTTATTTTGACAGTTTTGGTCCACCATAGAAGACTCTCTTTAAAAAAAAAAAATCATTGTTTCTCTATAGATTAAAAAAAAAAAAAAAAAAAAAAAAAAAGGCTACTATATTTTGGCTTGTCCCATGGGGGAACGAGTTGTGTACAATAGGTAGCAGTAGTAGAGCAGTAGTAGTACAAGTTAGTTCAAAGTGTGTTACCAATATCAGTAGTTATTTTTAACTACAATGATACTAATTTTATTACCAACATTTTTTAGGAAGAAGAAGCAACTTTCCCCTGCTCTGGTTGGTCACAGAGAGGCACTCACATGATGTGTTTGGCACAGTCCTTATACCAGATGCACTTCCTGACTGAGATTTGACACTGATCCCTGTGTCCAAAGTCAGTGGTGTGACCCACTGAGCTATCCAACATGTTCACTTCAACTTCAGTCCACAAAAGAAAAAAAAAATGTCAAAAATTCTTCAGTCTGGCCAAATCCAATTTAAAGGGGAAGTCAACCCCACCCCCAAAAAAAGTCTTGGCAATAATATGTTTTATGCAGCCCCACTAGTCTAAATACGGTAATTTGATTAATATTGCGTTAGTGGAATATGAGTTAATCAGCAAAATCCAACAGTTTTTATCAATGTCAGAAGGCGGCCATTTTGCCACTTGCTGTCAGGTGAAAATGCCATCACAGATGCTGAGCAACTGTGATGTCATCTTAAGTCGAGTGGCAAAATGGCCGCCCCGAGATGGATAAAAACAGCTGGATTGTGCTTCATAACTCATTCCACAAATGTAATATTAATCAGAATTAGGGGTGTTAAAAAAAATCGATTCGGCGATATATCGCGATACTACATCGCGCGATTCTCGAATCGATTCAATAATCGGCAGAATCAATTTTTATTTTATTTTTTTTATTTTTTTTTAAGGATTCACACCTTGAGCATGGAAGAATGTTATATGAACGGAACATTAAGCCTTAATATTTTATTTTAATGCTGTTCAAACATGAAACAGATTACAACCTCTATAAGACTGAAATTTCAGATAAATAAATAATACATTTTCATATAAATCTTACACTCTACAAGCTTACTGATTAGTATTTTCTAAATTTGAATGAAAAAAATCGCAACAATCGACTTATAAATTCGTATCGGGATTAATCGGTATCGAATCGAATCGTGACCTGTGAATCGTGATACGAATCGAATCGTCAGGTACTAGGCAATTCACACCCCTAATCAGAATCTCATGTTTAGAGTAGTGAGGTCACATATAACTAGGGATGTTCGATACCACTTTTTTTCAGACCAATACGATACCGATACTCAGACCCTCAGTACTTACCGATACCGATACCAAGTGCAGATACCAGTTGTACATTTGTTAAAAAAAAAAAATCACTAAAAATATTTGTAACAAAAATGCTTCCTTTAATTTTGACAAAAAAAAACAAAAAAAAAACAGCGTGGTCACTCTCCAATAGTGTTAACGCTCAAAATAAAACCCAAAATTGCTCTTTTAGTTTAGGATTGACAATTTTGTTAGTATTTCCAAACCGGTGAAGTTTTGGTGAAAAAGCAGACATGCTTGTGGGTTCATTGATGTCAAAACAGGAAGTGATCCTCATGATTTGCCATGGTGTTAAACTGCTGCAGGGTAGCGCCAGCTACAGGCAAGGAGGACTCACTCACTCTCCAGCATCGGTCGCTTGTAGTCGTCGGCTTCACGAGTACTCGGTACTCACCCATCCCTACATATAACATATTGTCAAGAAATGTTTACTTCCCCTTTAATTAATACTGCTCCACTTGTGGATGTTGACTTAATGTCTGGATTTATCACTGAGAAATACACCAAGATGACTTTGTGCAGCCTTTGGCGAGTGGCTGCCTCTCACTCTTCAGAGAGGCTCTCTGATCAATCGATCGACTGCTCGGGAACGATCACTCAGCCGGGCAGATTGCAGGTGGAATAGATTAGATGACCTTTAACTTCTCGGTGGTGTGGCACAGCACACCGACACTGTTAACATTAAGGCGACAACTCAGTGGCTACCTGGCTGCATTGCTTGGTCATTACAATCTGCTCCCACCGCTAAGGCGAAGTCCAGCTGCCGGCCTCAGATACCATCAACGACACCCATCCTGCACATAAAACTCAATTTACGAACGCCACCTTCCTGTCTGAAGATGGCAATTAGTACTCGAATGAACGCGTTTGCCTCACATGATATTTGAGAATCGCTGTC
The DNA here is from genome assembly GCF_051991245.1 of Festucalex cinctus. Lineage (NCBI taxonomy): Eukaryota > Metazoa > Chordata > Actinopteri > Syngnathiformes > Syngnathidae > Festucalex > Festucalex cinctus. The sequence continues at coordinate 18,253,852 of NC_135411.1, read as the reverse complement.
CTTGTGGGTGGCTCAAACTCCCCGTATCCTGAATTTTAGGAGTGGCTGCTCCGCAGAGCCCTTATAGCGGCCCCCACCCAAGCACTACACCCCGGCCAACAAAAACATCGACCCCAGGGAGAGGTGGAGGAGAAGGGAAATGTTTAGTCGACGATAGCCCCAAAAAGTTCCCAAAGCACAGTGGCTAGCAGGATGCCGTCACAGCTGGCTCTGCGCAGCGCTAACCCCCCCCCACCCGGGAGACATAAACCTGTCGGAATGGTCACTCTTTCCACTGCCCTCCATTTCCCTCTTTCCTTTCCTCCCATTACTGGCAGCTTTGGCATATACGCCATTGAAGGAAAAACAACCCTGTGGGGATCAATGCGTGCTACATTTCCATGCAAACTTTTATGAACTGTTTGGGAGTTTAGGCAGGATTCAGTGGGGCCAGTTGACATTTCTGGTTGCTATATGCTCAATCAAAATCAACAAGTTACACTCAAAGACCTCCCCACCAAGCTTTAACCATTTGTTCCCATTACCATGAGTAAATGATGCACTTATTGAGGAAACGTATGTAAAGTTTCATCCATATCCATAGCAACTTCAAGGTACGAGGTAGCAAGATGGAGAACCTATGACAAAAATTTGGTGAGAATTTGACATGATACAATATATGTATTAGTGTTGTTCTGATACCGTTTTTTGGCCCCCGATACCGATACCGATACCCAGCTTTGCAGTATCGGCCGATACCGATACCATACCGATACTTAAGTTTTTTATTTCCCCTCAACATGAAAAAGCTGTCCTGCTATTGGTTCAAAGCATTCAAGGGCCAATAGGATGGCTTAGATCGGCATGCAGTGAACATGTCACAAACCAGTGAATATCGTGCACGAGCAAGAGACAAGATGCTGCATCCAAAATCCTATATTAGTGTTGGAAATTAATTAATGGTATCGGCATGTTACTTGTGAGTAGTCACCGATACCACTGTTTCAATGCAGTATCGGCGCCTCTGCCGATACCAGTATCGGTATCTGAACAACACTAATATGTATGTATGAGCAGGTCCAGTTGAAACAAATTTGTCATTTATTGGAAGTTTTCATTTTGATTAGAACGAAATCTGATTATAATTGCCATTTAAACTGTTAGCTCACTGAATTTGTAGTAATTCTTCGGAATACTCTTGGAAAATTTCAAACCAAAAACAATTTAGTAATTTTGGGGGCGGTGTAGCTCAGTGGTATGGTGATCGCCTCCCAACCCAGAGTTTGTGGGTTCGATCCCATGCCATTGTGACCACGTCAAAGTATCCTTGAGCAAGATACTGAGCCCCCAATTGCTCCTGATGCTGCGTCATCAGTAGGTGTGGGTAGTCAAAAATGTAAAGCGCTTTGAGGGCCTTGTAAGGTGGAAAAGCGCAAAAGTACCATTAGTATACAACTGACCTGTATTTCACCCCTAAATTGTGTAATTGTAATAATTATAACATCACTAGAGTCTGAATGCGCATGAAATTTTGAAGGCTCTTTTGAAGAATCCCTTCTCAAACTTCAAAACATACACATCTGATATATCCAAAACAACCTTCTAGCAGCTGAAAAAGCATATCCAGGCTGAAGGGACGCATGCTCCAAGCAGACCAGGAGATGCTTTTATCTCCTGTAGACTTGATTATTTTAATGGTCTTCTGGCTGGACACCTTCAAAAGAGCATCAAACCACTGAGGCTCAAGTTCTGACCAGAACAGAAATTAGAACATCTTACCCAGTCTGAAAGGCTTTATACTGGCTCCCAGTCAGCTGGAGAACAGATTTTAACATTCTGCTACTCGTCTATAAATCACTAAATGGTTTGTGTCCTGAATGCATTAAGGAAATTAGAATTGAATATAAACGCAGTCTGAGATTGGCTGGCAACCAGTCCAGGGTGTCCCCCGCCTACTGCCCAGAGCCAGCTGAGATAGGCGCCAGCACCCCCCGTGACCCTTGTGAGGAATAAGCGGTCAAGAAAATGGATGGATGGATGGATGGATATAAACGCAGTAGGGCTCTGAGGTCTGCAAACTTGGGCCAATTAGTGGAGTCCAGGTTTCAAAACAAACATGGCGAAGCAGCATTTAGCTGTTATGCCGCATGCAAATGGTAAAAAAGGTGCCAACAGAAGTGAAGTCAGCCTGAAGTATAAATGCTTAGTATTTTATTTAGATTTATTATTATTATTATTATTATTATTATTATTATTATTATTATTATTATTATTATTATTATTATTATTTATTATTATTTATTTATTTATTTATTTATCTCTTAAAAAAATAAAAAAATAAAAAAATAAATAAAAGCTTAGTATTTTAAAAAGCTACTTTTGTTCTCTTTGCGTTACCTTGACTTGCCTAGAATTTTGACAGGATTATCACCTACGTATGCTGATATGAATAACAGGATTTGTAGCAGAATTTACAAGGGATCTAATCTTGCCAAAAAAAAGCACAGAAAATAAATCAAACCAACGTGATTTTCATCTGAAAATGTTGATTTTTAGATATGTTTATATTTAACAAAGGTCTTTATTTGCTAACCTGGCAATAGCCAGATGGATATGCGCTTCACTCAAGTGAGTTCGCCGCAATATCCATCTGGTACCTCTCTACAGTAATTTGGTCGGGAAAGGCGGGACATTCTATACAATAAATTGAGTTGATTGGACGATGCGTCATTCTATGTTTGTTTTAACCAATCACGGCCATGGGTGAAAATGTCGTCTTCGTTCTAGCCGAAGGCGAGAAAAGCATCTTACCAGCTAGAAATGCACGAAGCGCCCCTCGCTGCTCGCAACAAGGAAACGGTGAGTAATTCTGCGAGAACACATTAATTGCTGCGTCCATTCATCCATGTTAGGTTTGTTTATTAGCTCCGGTGTCGGAGCTGGCTTCCTGGTTTCGTCACAGTTGCATATCCCGCCCCCAAACACAATGTCGCTCTGTGATTGGTCCGAACCACTGGCGGAAATCAACGGGAGCGGTACAAGATGTATTCTCCTGGTTTTGTGAACTCACAAATACCACGACAATTCCTCTTGCGAGAGCAAGGTTATCGATTTCCAGGAAGTTTTAGTGAAAAAAAAATCTTAGTGAAACTATGTTCTCTTAAAAACTGTTAACAAGAAGTTGCACACAAAACAACTAAAAACACAACTAAAGAAACCTAGACCAATGCTGGAGCGCTGATAGAGATATTGGCATAATAATCAAATAATTGACCGTCAAGATCGAATCCAGTCGATTGTGTGGAAATGAGAGTTGATGAATCACATCTTGAAGTCATTTGGTATTGGCAAGAAGGATGGCTTCTACTTGTTTACGCTGACCAAGCCAAGCAGAGACTGTTTCATTTTCTATTCCGTGTCGCCGCACATAACCTGCCTTAATAACATTGTTAATAGAAATGCGAGCCGTCTTGGCTGGCAGGTCTGCAGCGTGTCTTTGTTGAAGATAAGCCCGATGCCAGGCTTATCTGGCTCTCACAGCCCCACCCAGCAGTGTTGTGTGCTGGATGCACAAGCGGTCAAGTCATCACCTGGTAATCGCCACCTGCCGCCGCGCTAAACGTCACCTTTCCGTTTGTTTTCCGCACGCTCGGTGAACATGCAACAGTTAGACGCTTCCTCGCAGAAAACGTCAAGGGCTAACGAAATTACCACTACAGTTACTCCACTCGGGACTTAAGCCACTCCCGAGCCGGGGTCGCTTTCGGTCTCTGAGCTTCGGCAGAACAGCCCGAGTGACGTGCTCTGTACAGAGGGTGGGAGAGCCCGTCTTTCGACACGATTGTTTTCTGCTTCCACAAGAAAGTGTCCCTGCCGGAGGGAGGAAAAGCATCGGAGGCTTAAACACGCTCGGCAATTCAACACTGCCAGACGCAGCCCTATTAAGATTTAATGTGCCATCCTTATGCCCGTGCTGCTGAAAGAGAAGCGAACAAAGAGAAGGCAGCGTGAACGACGCGGCGACAATGCGAGACAACCAGATTTCTGGCCAAGACAGCCTCAGTGAAGTCAATGCTGGGGTGCGACAGGTCCAAACCTCTACAATACAAGACAACAGTTCACAATCATTATTGATATAATAACATGTGAAAAACTAAAACATTAAATAAAATACAACATACATACCAGAGAGTAGGGGTGTGAATTGCCTAGTGCCTCACAATTCGATTCGCATCACGATTCATAGGTCACGATTCGATTCAATACCGATTAATCCCGATACGAATTTACAAGTTGATTGTTGTGATTTATTTTTTTACTCAAATTTAAAAAATACTAATCAGTAAACTTGTACACTGTAAGATTTGTATGAAAATGTATTATTAATCTGAAACTTCAGCCTTATAACTGAGCCACTGAATTTAACAGACAGTCTCATGTTTGGACAGCATTGAAATAAAAATATGAAGGCTTAATGTTCCATTAATATAACATAGTTAACTCTAACCATAAGTAAGACATTTTGTTGAATATGTTTCCATCAAAAACGGATGTTTAAAAATCGATTCGGCCACCTATTGAATCGATTCGAGAATTGCGTGCTGTAATATCGCGATATATTGCCGAATCGATTTTTTTTAACACCCCTACCAGAGAGGTATTATTTACAGACAAAAATCTAACCTCTTTTGCTAGCTGTGTTGCGTATAAAGCAAAGCTAGCTAGTTGTGCTGCTCTGGGAGTAGCGAATAAATTCTTTACTGGGTTGAAAGTAGTGTTGTTCCAATACCAATACTGGTTATCGGCAGAGGCTCTGGTATTGCATTAAAACAGTGGTATTGGTATCAGTGAGTACTAACAAGTAACATGCCGATACCATTAATTTCAATGCTAATATAGGACTTTGGATGCAGCATCTTGTGTCTTGCTCGTGCACAAGATTCACTGATATGTGACATGTTCACTGCATGCCGATCTAAGATATACTATTGGCCCTTGAATGCTCTGAACCAATGGCTGGACAGCTTTTTCATGTTGAGGAAAAACACCTTAGGTATCGGTATGGTATCGGCATCGGCCGATACGACAAAGCTGGGTATCGGAATCTGTAACGGGGGCCAAAAAACGGTATCGGAACAACACTCGTTCAAAACAAGCTAAACTATCCCACATAATGTGTACTTTAACTTAAAGAGCCCGCTCTGAAAAGTAATTTTAAATCACGTCCGACATTCCACCGCTTCTGTTCAGTCACCTGCACATAACAGTAATTACGGCTTTCACTCGAGCAGCTCTGATCAATCAATCGGAGGACGGGAAAATGCTGACATCACTCTGAGACGGTGGTGGTGAATCTGAAATCTGATTGATTACGATTGGTTAAATATAAATGCAATTTCAATTTGGTGTTTGTGTCCGGCTACAGCGCTCCTGATTCTGAAGGTCCTTGGTAGATTTCATTTACATGACAGCACATAGAAGCTAAAAAAAAAAAAAAAAAAAAAAGACAAAACCCTAACCCCAAAATGACCAGCCAAGAGACACGTTGAAATGAAATTGTTGTAAAAAAAATTAACCAACATCAAAGGCCCTGAACTGGGGTCTCATAAGTTGAATTTTCTTATTTTAGGAGTTTGCATAACGTAGTAAAAAGATAAATGGAAAAAATACAAGTGTGAAAACAATCAGACAAAAGTGCAATATAGCTCTATATTGTAAGCATTTTTTCCTTGTAAAAATGGATTTCGTATTTACCAAGATCATTTTTCCTCTTAACAGTGAATGCACTACCATCTCAGTGGTCTAGTGGTAGAACATCTTCCCTCAAACTGGGAGGTTGTGGGTTCGATCCCTGGCTGGGTCAGAACAAGTGTTGTTCCGATACCGTTTTTTGGCCCCCGATACCCAGCTTTACAGTATCGGCCGATACCGATACCTCACCGATGCCTAAGGTTTGTTTTCTGTCAACAAGAAAAAGCTGCCCTGCCATTGGTTCAGAGCATTCAAGGGCCAATAGGATATCTTAGATGGTCATGAAGTGAACATGTCACATATCAGTGAATGTTGTGCACGAGCAAGACGCAAGATGCTGCATCCAAAATCCTATATTAGTGTTGGAATGAATGGTATCGGCATGTTACTTGTGAGTACTCACCGATACCGATACCACTGTTTTAATGCAGTATCGGCACCTCTGCCGATACCAGTATCGGTATCGGAACAACACTAGTCAGAACACATTATCCTCCCTGCATTTAAAAAAAAAATAGTTTAAAAAAATTATATTTAAAAAAAATAGTTCTATATTTTTACAGCTTGAAATAAATCCAATATTACTTGTTTTTAGTCTAAAAATACTATTTTCAAGACTGCTGTATTATTTTCTTATTTTTCAAAATTTTACAGGTAAATTTCAGTACAATTTTCTTGTTCTGTTGGCAGATAATTTTGCTTTTTTGAAGTAATAATTTTCTTATTTTACAATATTTTTTTCTTAAATTCTATACTGTCCTTTTTGCCAGATGGATGGAATCCAGATGGACTTATTTGGCATCAAAACCGTAATGGTATAACGTTACGGTTCTGATGCCAATAAGGCAAGTTTATTTTTATTTTTATTATTTTTTTATTAATCCATCTGATAGCAAAGTCTGGTTCACGAGAGGTTTGTAACCACACGTTATATATGAAGCAGGTCAAGTGGAGCCTGTGGGGCGGTAAACGACGCGTCATCTAAACCGCAACGTGAATGCGCGCAGGTGCTGCTAGCTACTACGTAGCATGCGTGCATGAGTGAGCGCTCCGAGCGGATGGCTGATTGAGCAAGCAGATACAGGAGTGTTTAATCAAAGTTGATGATGATGATGATGATGATGATGATGAGGATGATGCAAAGGTTTGGCTCTCCATTCTCATTGTGATTGTTTTTCAGCAGGAAAGGCAGCCCTCGACTGACAAAGGCCGATAAATACTTCATACAGTGCATAATGTGTGCAGTGTGCGGCACGCAGCCGAGAGAGACGGCAAGAGAGGAGAGGGGCATTCTCATGAGGGCATATGCTTTGAATTCCTAATGACACTCCTGTTAATGTTACTGGCACAGGCGCACTGAGAGCAAAAGCCGGCGACTTTAAAGCTCCCTTCGTCTTTTCCTTTCTCCCAATCTCTTCACATGTAACAGTCGCGACCACCTCGTGTCTTGTCAAATCCTTGTAATCAGCGTGCCGCCCCTTTGTACTGGGATGCCGGCGCTGGACTAATCAGGTCTCGCTCTTGCCACTTACTCGTCTTGTGTGAGGCGTTTTGAAGCAAATATAGCCCTGGCACGGTCTTCTTGGCATTCGCATAGTCGATGTTGGATCAATGCAGAAAGTTACAGAGTACGGCTAATGGGATCCTGTTGGAAACTGTTAAAAAACACAGCCCGGCTGCCAAGCGTGCTGCTCGTAGTCAGGGGGATGTTACTAAATGTTTCCATGTGGCTGACCCAAAGACTTGATGTAAATGCGTTCAAACGGGAGGAAAGCTCGTATCGCGTTCACCCCCGCTCGCCGTCGGATCGCATATTAGAAACGTGTCCGCGCCGTTTCCATCACATTACCTCGGCGCTCGGCATTTTGCGGAGGATGTTATTGTTTGGAGTGTTAGCATTGCGTTCTCTCATAAATCCGAGATGTGCTTTATTGAAGCCGAGTGCGATGTCTACAGGGAAGAAGGCAAGAAGGGGAAAAAATCTACATAATATAAATCCATACATGGCCCAGTTATCTCTCTCTGCTTCTCCGTCGCACCCTTTTCTGATTGATTCCTTTATCTAGGGGAAGCAGAAGACATGCTCTGTTTGCTCGCACAGCGGCTGGCAGGAAAACAGAGAAAGACACTTATTAAAAAGGTCATCTCGCAGAGGGTTAAAATAGCCGGGCGCCGATCTCTCTCTCGAGAGAGAGGGGAGGGAAGGAGGGGCTAAGGACACAAGGAAAGGTGTTGCTCCGGGGATGTGCAGCCGTTACGAAAGAACGGCCGAATGTGTGGTGAAAGGCATATTTTGATTTCAACTTTGTAGCTCGAAATCAGACATTTCTGTTAACTAGTAAACGAGAAGTGCGGTTGCTTGCCTTGAAACCGTTTCACTTCCTCCGGTGGGAGACAACGCAACGGTGAAGTGTTGCTTTGGTGAGCCCTGCGGAAAAAAAGCCTCTGGCCTCCCGTCTCTTCCCCAAGGCGGACTAAAACCCTGTCGGCAGGATGCCGATTCCCCACACGGAAACCTGATCCGCAGCCATCCTGGAGCCGCAGGGGCCACCCCGCCTCCCCTTGGAGCCCCTGAAGTTGAAGGGGTGCTCCGGTTGGGGGAGGGACAAATGAGGTGGGGGGGGGGGACATTCCTGTAGTCCTGCCCCAGCCGGCCTCAACTCTCCAGAGGAGCATTCTTGCGGCCGTGCCCATAGCCTTCACTGGGGATCTCCGGGGGAGCATTCCTGAAGCCCTGCCCCGGCCCAGCGGAGGCTCCCTGGGGACGCATTCCTGCAGCACTCGCTCGCCTTCTCCCCTTCCTCCCCTGCTTGTCTCCCTCCCCCTCGCTGCCTCTCGCAGCCTCTCGCCTTCCTCCGCAGTCCAGCATTAGTGCGATCGATAGCGCCGATTGCATCTGGGACGCCAGGCAATCCATACCCATGCGCTCCCTTAGCGCACTGCAGTGGTCATGGCTTAAGTGCACGGAAAGGTGTTATACCTCCGCCAGACGGGGTGGGGGCTGGCGGGGCCGGGGGACTGGGGGTGGGGGGTAGACAATGGTCGCCATTGATCGTGGTGACATGTAACATCTTTTTCTTTCTTTCCGTCTATCTTGGGTGTGGTCGACATGCACTTTTGACTTCTGTTAGAGTTTTCTTTCTCGCTGAAGTATGCAAAAGGGATCAAGGACCTGCTATGAAGTGGTCATATATAAGCATGACGAGCCTCTTATTGCAGTAAAAGAAGCTCTCCCATTAAGGTTGTTATGGAAACTTACCATAACAGGGTGTTACTTGTGGTCAGATATTGCATAGCATAGCAATAATAATATGCGTCTGCTTTGTACTCTCATCGTTCTAAACAAGACTAAACTAAACAAGTAAATCAACTCTTACATGCAGTCAATAACCCTTTCAAAACCTGAACATGGCAATATTTGGTACCCGAATAAGACTATGAGTTACCCCTTTAACCCGAATTCTTGTTCACATAAACACGTTCAAAATACCTCGTTTGAAGGAGTCACTGGTTGGTCTCCTTCTCATGCTAAATATTTATATGTGTGACGGCCATCTTACATAGCCACTTGCTAACTGAGTCTAAAATGTATACATTGATTTTTCCACGGCGTTCTCACATTATTTTGTCTCTATGGCGAAAATGATACTGTGTGTACAAAGTATATATACACACATATATTCATTGATATAAGTCCGCACGTCAGGTGCACAACCCACCGGAAACATACAAACAGAGGTAAACAAACATGGCAATGCAGCACATCGAGCGGGAGGGAAACTGGCTACTTTATTAGTGTGGTGAGTAACATGGATACGATGTCTTTTATTAACCGTAGAAAGTTACGAGCGGTAATGACGTCTATTTGCATAATTTATTTTTCAAGCGTCACGGTTTATATCGGGATAGTCTAAATCAGGGGTGTCAAACATACGGCCCGCGGGCCAGATCAGGCCCGCAAATGGGTTTTATCCGGCCTGCGAGATGATTTTGTAAAGTTAAAAAAATAAAAAATAAAAATGTAAAGTCAGAGTGATTAATCAGCCGGCCACAATCAAAACATATAAATTTGTAATTTCACAAGCAGTCCTCAGATGAGTAATGCAATTCGTACGGGGAATCGTCGTCCTGGATGTCATTATATTACACACAACTTAAACTACGGCTTGTTTAATTATTATTATTTTTTTGTAATCATACACCGACATAAACGTGTTTAAATACAAAAAAAAATTCAATTACTGGTAACACAAATAGATATGACAAGGATTAATGTCCTTATAACATCATTAACTGCGCCACGCAATGCATTCTGGGAACAATATATATGCAAAACAGGTCGATTTTACACGTCCGGAACGTATACCGGCAAAGTTTTGCCGCGCCCATTTGAATTCGTGTTATTTTTCAGAACAACATGATTACAGTTGAGCTCCGTAATTTCGGGCTAGTCCACGAAAATCTGCGTATAAATGACGGCAATTGTTTTTAAGTTATATACCGTTATTTTCCCGATGAGGCCCACTTGATAATATATTTTCCTGCATGCGGCCCATGATCTAACATGAGTTTGACACCACTTGTGTCTGTGCATTTGCTCTGTGCAATCTCTCTTCTAACTGCTTTCATTGTCATGCTTATTTAGTTTTAAAATTCAATTTTACTTGGCATGGGAATGTAATGTGGCAGCACGGTGTTTGAGTGGTTAGCACGTTCGCCTCCCAGTTCTGAGGACTCGTGTTCGAGTCCGGGCTCCAGCCTTCCTGGGTGGAGTTTGCATGTTCTGCCCGTGCCTGCGTGGGTCTTCTCCGGGTACTCCGGTCTCCTCCCACATTCCAAAGACATGCATGGCAAGTTAACTAATTTGCTCCCAATAACGGGTAAATACGTTTTTTTTTTAATGTTCTAAGTGTCCCAAAGACGTATTTATACGTTTTTTGTTTTTTTATGCTAGAGCATACAGAAGGCTTTGATGCAGCCTCTCAACTGCAAAGAACGGTTGCAGAAATGGTAGTTATTACACAAACGGCCAGCAGGTGGCAGCAGAGCGAAGGAGATCAACCAGGGCCATGTAGAAAAAAAATCTCGATTACTTACAATTTTAAATAGATTTGTGAAAACTGATGAAACTTAGCTCTCTTCTAATGCCAATTGCTGCAAAACGGAAACAGATAAGAAACCTACTTTTTTTCCTGATGAAGGAAGAGAATTTAATCTTTCTTTTGATAGGTTCCATGTTTTTATAGCAATAGAACCCAATATTCTGTGGGCCTTGCAAAATCAGTCAAAATCCAGTAAAATAGTTGGGAGCGAACAGGACTGCTTCTGTGAAAATGGCGGGAGTGAATGAGTTAATTGGGTGCTCCAAATTGTCCCTAGGTGTGCTTGTGAGTGTGAGTGGTTGTTCGTGTCTGTGTGCCCTGCGATTGGCTGGCAACCAGTCCAGGGTGTACCCCGCCTACTGCCCAAAGCCAGCTGAGATAGGCTGCAGCAACCCCCTGCGACCCTTGTGAGGAATGAGCGGTCAAGAAAATGGATGGTTGTAAATGTAATGTACTGATATCAATGTTGTTCTCAATTGTTTGTTTCAAATATATGCGTGTACAAATAAAAACATTTTACGGAAATATGGCATCCTCTCATCTGAAATAAATGTGACACCGTCATAAAGCAAAAATAAAAACATCAGTTTTCTTCCCCAAAAGAAAATGTTTCAAATGTTAAAAGTGGATTTTTTAGCAGGTGCTGCTTCTTGATTAGAAAACGTCTCTAATAAAGCATCCATCTGTGAGTGGAGGGTGGATGTAAGGCAGATTAATTGGTCATGGATGTCTACATAATGCCACAAAGGAAATCTCCTCCCATATTTCTGAGTGTACACAAACAGACAGACACGCACACACTCGAGTAGTACTTAGTATGCCATCTCCAAGTTTCTTTTCTCCCACTGTGTTTGAATACTAATAGAGTGTTTCTGCACAATCACAATGCCCTAATGGCAATTAGAATCTTTTGTTTGCTTTCCACAGGGGCTCTTATCTAAACTCTGTTTTTTTTTCTATCAGCATTGAGCAATTAAGCGTTATTTGTCCATAAGATTGACATTTCTAAAAGCCCGGCTTCATTATATGAGGAATATGGCTGAGTCAGTCGTGACCACAAAGTACAACCAGCGCTCGGCATAAAAGCTTCAAATCAAATATCCAACTCTCACAACACTCCCGACTATTTCTCGACTATTACGCCACAAAATAAGTCTAATTACAGCAAAGAGAATTTTAATTCCAGCCCCCGCCGCCTCTTAAATAATGCCCTTTGTGTCTTGATGTTCCCAAACAGACAAATCAAGAGTTAGACGGGTGAAATTGGATTAGAAGGACAGCCGCGTTAAAGCGGGTCCGGCACCTATACATTCGGCTAAAAGGCTTCTTTCTGTTGGCTGCCAATGAAAGTGAAGCATGCTTTGATTTTGCAGTCGCTCGTCGCTCTGTGCAAATGTGCGCACCTGGGGCAAACACGCACGCGCCTGCAATACGCGCGGACGGGAGGAAGAACTGAATGCTCGTGTTGTCACTCGACGATAGCTGGTGCAGCTATCTCACCGTTTTTTGGGGGGGGGTTTTGGAAAATTTAAACATATGAGACGGCACTGTGGCATTTTTCAAATCTCCGGTTTTATTCATTTAGCGACATTTTTCTAATAACATACATGTAAGAATCAAACTCATGAACCGCCAACCAGTCCACGGTTTCCACCACCTTTCTTCCAAAACTATCTGAACGCACTCGCAACCCTAATGAGGACAAGCGCTCCAACAAACGAATGGCTGAGTAAAATGGTAGTGCACCACAGTACAGTACTGCCTCTTCCAAAATGTTAAAAATAGCACAGACAACACAAATCATTCATGATTCATTACAAGACTTCTCAGCTGGAATACAATTGGAACTATCTAGCAGACGCAGCAACAAAGAGTAGCAGGATTGCTCTAATTTATTAATCCGTCGTTAAGAATTCTGTCTGAAGTCATGAGTGAGGCAAAAGTAAGTGCAATACTTTGTTGCGGCATATAGAGGCACCATTGAGTCAGCCTCAACTTGTTGAACATTAGCTATGGCATATAGGCACGCTATGCTATCAGTAGGGATGGGCGAGTACCGATACCAGGTATCAGTATCAAGACGATACCGACCTTATTTCAAAGTATCGGGTACTCGCAACGGTGACTGATACCAGGACCAGTTTAGAGAAGTTGTACAAACACATATTTTGATTGAGACAACAAAAAGTTGGAGAAAACAGAATCATAAAGAAAAATGCTATACTGGGATATATAGGTTTTCTTTAAAATTATCTGTCAATGTTTTTTGTGTATCAAATGTTTGTGGTATCATGTAAGTGGTATCAGTGTTTGGTATCAGTGACTACTCAAGAGTCTAGTTGTACTAGTATAAGTCTGAAAAAAGCGGTATCGAACTTCCCTCTTAACTCATTCACTCCCAGCCATTTTCATAGACGCAATCCCGTTCGCTCCCGACTGTTTTACTGAATTTTGACTGATTTTGCAAGACCCACAGAATATTGTGTTCAATTGCTATAAAAACATGGAACCTATCAAAAGAAAGATTGAAGTCTCTTCTTTCATCAGGAAAAAAAAGTATGTTTCTATCTGTTTCCGTTTTGCAGCAATTAGCATTAGAAGAGAGCTAAGTTTCATCAGTTTTCACAAATCTATTTAAAATTCAAAGTAATTTAGCTTTTTTTTTTTTAGATGGCCCTGGTTGATCTCCTTTGCTCTGCTGCCACCTACTGGCCGTTTGTGAAATAACTACCATTTCTGCAACCGTTCTTTGCAGTTGAGTGGCTGCATCAAAGCCTTCTGTATGCTCTAGCATAAAAAAACAACAACAACAAAAACGTATAAATACGTCTTTGGGACACTTAAAACATTAAAAAAAAACGTATTTACACGTTATTGGGAGCAAATGAGTTAAAGTCATATTGTTCTTGACCGATAGTTGATGTTAGAAATGTCATAAAACGCCCATCCCTAGGCAGAATTTGTGGCATTCAATCATTTGTAATCCAGAGGGCCATTAAAAAAATTGCCATATGTCAGCCACACACACGCACACACACACACTTGCACTGTGGTCAGCTGTTTTGGCAGCTTGTTGTAGACTGTATGTGTTGTATATTTCAGGCTACTTTATCGTCGTTGTTATGCAAAATGTGTCATATAAATACATTTTACTTCATGACAAGGCTGATTAAATGACATACTAAGGACTAACAAGGGTGATGGCATTAAAACGATATTACACATTGGAAAGAACACTGCTGAAAGGGTCAAAGACCCAATGAGCAAGGAAACAACAATTTGTCGGGAATTAGTACAACTTTGTTAGCAGTCAACCAGCGTCAGCCAGATTTTAAAATCGTGACAGGAACCCGGATGTGCAAAGGAGGACAGCATGTCCGGGGGAGGAAGACACACACATGCACACAAAAACCTTCAAATCACATCATTAGTTCTCCCTGCCACCTTGTCAGAGTATTTATAGCACCGTTCATCCATCAACAGGTCAATGACACACACTGCCAATGGCACCCTTCTTTTCTGCTTCCACTGGCAGCATGCGAGCATTGGGACTCCTGCCATTCTCTGGCCTTGTTACTATGGGGCAGGGGTTCGAAAACTGGAGTCTGGCGACTCCCGTGGCTCCATGCGCCGTGGCTTGTGGATGTGCAAAATCACTCAAATATTATGTTGCACCATTTAAAGTGCATACCTACACAAGGAGACTGGTGGCCAATAAAGCAAACATCATAAACCAATTGGTCCTATATAAAGCTTAACTTTGGGACAATTAATGCAGCTCTCAAGTGACATATACACATTTTGACATCTTTGTTTTGTTTTTGGAGAGGAGAGGAGAGGAGAGGAGAGGAGAGGAGAGGAGAGGAGAGAAGAGAAGAGAAGAGAAGAGAAGAGAAGAGAAGAGAAGAGAAGAGAAGAGAAGAGAAGAGAAGAGAAGAGAAGAGAAGAGAAGAGAAGAGAGGGAAGAAGAGAAGAGAGGAGAAGAGAAGAGAGGAGAGGAGAGGAGAGGAGAGGGAAGAAGAGAAGAGAATAAAATAAAAGAGAAGAGAAGAGAAGAGAAGAGAAGAGAAGAGAAGAGAAGAGAAGAGAAGAGAAGAGAAGAGAAGAGAAGAGAAGAGAAGAGAAGAGAAGAGAAGAGAAGAGAAGAGAAAGCCATTATTTCCTATACTTTGTATATTGCTTTGGGCATTGTTTATTTTCATTTTTAATTATTCCAGTATCTTGTGTTTGCTTTTCGTTCTCTTTAAACTCTGTTATTTAAGAGCACACCTCACTCTCTGCTTCCCACTTTTGGGTTAACCACCGTACACAAACATGACAAGAGCTATATATATCCCCATATAGATTTTTCCTTAAAATTGCATGAAATTAATGGCAATTTCCTATTCTTCTAATTTAGAATTTGTAGTTCCTAATTTCATGCAATTTTAATTAAAATGCTTTATTGGGCTATATAGGCCTTTCTTGAAAATTATCTGTCTTTTGGGGTGGGGGTATGGGGGGGTATATTATAAAAAGTACTAGTGGTATCGGTACTTAATATCGGTATTGGTGACTACTCAAACGTTTAGCATTTGTACTGGTATGAGTCCGAAAAAGTGGTACTGAACGAATTTTGCAACTTTGAAAAATTATACCAAAGACGTGTGATGTAAACAGAATTTTATAACTATGACAATAATGCAATTAAATCTGTGGTTTTATCACTTCACCTATTCATGTTTAAAGAAACAATATGTAACATGTGAACTGCATTTCTTAAGCAAAAAAATAAAAAATAAAGCCTACCAAAAGGA
The DNA here is from genome assembly GCF_051991245.1 of Festucalex cinctus. Classification (NCBI taxonomy): domain Eukaryota; kingdom Metazoa; phylum Chordata; class Actinopteri; order Syngnathiformes; family Syngnathidae; genus Festucalex; species Festucalex cinctus. Next base: position 18,238,224 of record NC_135411.1, on the reverse strand, counting down.
AGCATGGTTGCCCGCCCCCAAATTTCATTTAGCTACATTGCAAGGAATACTTTACTTATTTAGCTATTTTTGGCAGTCAAACATTAATATTTTGCCGATAATAAATTTGATATTTTCATTATTTTTCATGTACATTTAGTACCTTTAAAAACACATCTTGCAACTTGCTGTTGACTGAAAATGACATCACAAGGGCTCCGGTAACCAATCACAGCTCAGCTTGTGAATGTCACATGACCAAACCTAGAAAAGAGGTGATCTGTGATTGGTTACCTGAGCCCTTGTCATGTCATTTTCAGTCGACAGCAAGTTGCAAAACGTGTTTTTAAAGGAACTAATTGGACGTGAAAAATAATGAAAGTATCAAATTAATTATGGACAAAATATTAGCTTTTTTTATTGCTATAATGGGCTAAATAAGTGAAGTATCCCTTTAATTGTTGAGCCCTAATTCCCAGCTACCGTAAATCTGTACCGTACCGATTCAAATGTGAAAGGTGCCCATCCCTATGCACAGACAACGTACTCGTTGTGCTCTCATTAGCCTGCAGTCAAGCAGCATAAGGACAGCCTATTTGTACGTGACATCTGTAGGTATTGATGTGCAGCAAACATGACTAATGCGCGCCAGGGCCGAGCCAAAGCGGCAGTCTGGCGCGGCGCGCCCCCTCGGCGCGGCGACGGCGCGTTCTCCGGCGAGGGCGAAGGAAGTGAGTGGCAGAGTGGCGGGCAGGCGCGGCGGGCTGAGCGTTGTTTACCTGTCAGCTGGCATTGATTAATCTTGTGTTCGGTGAGATCGCTCAGCGACTCGAACACCTGCCGGCAGCTGTCGCAGCTGTGCAGCGCCGGCTCCTCGTCCTCCTCCTCTCCCTCCTCGACTTCCTCGGGAGAGAGCAGCCTCTTCTTCCTCAGACGCCCGCTCTCCGCGTCCTCCGACGCCCTCTCGGGGGCGCGCTCTGGATCTGGAGAGCAACGGGAAATGACACGAGAGATGAGGGGAGAGGAAAATTGGGTGACCCGACAACATCCTTTGGGCGGCAATAAACTAGCTTTCCAAAGCTTGGATTTAATAATAATAAATAAAAAAAAACAATAATAAAAAGTGTAATAAAAATGCAGGTTCACTTTGGGCCTTTGTAACTCAACCACTCGTGCCATAGCAAAAGTGTGCGGCAGGTGAAGGGCACACACACAAACACGCACCTCTGTTATTAGAAATGGTTTTATGCCGTGTTTGCCCTGCTTCACCCAAGCAAAACTTCAGTATATGAAAGCAGACTGATGGGAATAAGTGTAGTTAATAAATCCTGGACTGCAGCTTTTGGTTGGACTGGACTAAGAAAAAAAAAGCAGGCAGTAGTGGTGGACTGCATGAGTCAGGAAACAAAACATATTAAGCAGACGTTCCAGTGCAAAACACACAAAACTGACGTTGCTGGCGTGTGTGTGTGTTCCACTGTCATCATGACACACTTCGATAAATTATTCAGCCTGGCTCGCAGGCAGCAGCGGGTCACGCACATCAATATTCTTCAATCCATCTGCACGTTAGTCTCAGGTTGGCGTTGTGTATCCGAGTGGTGGTAAGCTGAAAGGATGACCACCGACGTCCCAATTTTTAATCACAACTTTGCCGCGTGGAACAACAAGAAGCCGAAAAAACCCCGCGCAGGCGAACGTGCGCTTTATGAGCGGGCGGCGAGCGGCGCTTCTCGTCCTCCCCTGTTGTGACCAATGCACTTCACAATAAGGCTGATTAAAAAGCCACACTTACAATCATCGCCACCCTGGCAGAGGCCATGTAGGGCGAAGGAGCTTGTGTACTTCACTGGCAGCCATTTTAAATCTCCATCTCGGAGAACATTGAGAAGGAAGCCTCTTTTTTTTTTCTTTTTTTTTTTTAAGGAATAAATGTGCACTAAAAATGAATCGTTTGACTGCCAAAAACGTTTAATGACGTATGCAAAAATCGTAAAGAATGCCGCCATAAACGTTAATTGACGTTTACTATTTTGTTGTTGTTGTTGTTTTGTTTTGTTTTTTATCAGTGGGCAGTACAATGTCTTGTGCAGCGCTGCCTGCTCAATGGAGTTGTGAAATCAAAACACCCACTAACGATGGCCAGCAGATGGCAATATTACATCTCTTTTCAAAGGGCTGCCGGTGTATGGAATTACAATGAAAGATGACGAATCTGATGAAATAGAACTGAATTTCATGACTTTGCCTATCAAAACTGACAATCACAGATTTTGAATGTTTTCTGAAACACAGAGACTTTCCCAAAAAGATTCGCTGGGCTGGATGCACACATGTTAAGGTTGCCGTACTGCATTTACGTCACCGACACACTGGAGTAGGTAGTCAACCCCAAGTAGCTCGGTGCTACTTATGTCACAACCAGCTTGTTAGCAAAAAGCTTCGCTGGCTACTAGTGTGGGTAAACACGTTACAGACTGGCTCCTCGAATCAGTAAACATCACCTGCATGGCACCGAATAGGTTATACGTCTGACAGATACCATTCTGACAAAGGGATGACAAGAAAAGATGGAGAAACCATGTTAATTGCTAAGCTAACCTAATATTGACATGGTTAGCGCATTTAGCACCAAAATTCAGTGTTTGGAATGATCGACTCCATTTCTGCAGCCATCTGGCTGGAACCGTGTAAAAGTGGAGAACATCTAACTTTGAACAACAAAATGGGCAAATTATTGAGTGTTTGGACTCTGGACAGAAAATCTACTTGCTAACAAGAACTTGAAATGGAAAACGGTTATGGAAAACTACGCCATACGACAGCCAGGAGGAATGGCCTATAAGCTCAAAAATATGTTACGAAGCACTGCGTAAAAGAGCATACAATTGAGTACACATGCTAACCCACAACATACCATAGATGCATGGAACATGAACAGTATGTGTATATGTCCACAAATAAAGAAATAATGATAATTGATTAAATAATATGCACAATGTGAAAATTGAAATAAAATGACTATCGTAGCGAAAAGAGGCAGATTGCTTCGATAAGCATTCTCAGTGGCTTCTCCACATTGATTAATTTGAAAACGTGTAGTAGGTGCTTCTGTTTTGGTTAGCAACGGAGTTCAAATGGGCTCAAAGTTAATATCATGAGAATGAGATGCATGTGTGAACAGTAGCATCTATATATAAAAATGATTAAGTGACACCCGACATTTATTTGAGTGGGGGCACTGTTTGAGGAAATACGGTATTCATGCCACAGAACTCACCAAGGCCAGTCAGGTTCCCCCCCCCCCCATACTGTCACCACTCCTCAACACCCCCCCAACTCACAGCAAAGTATTGATGCCACATCACACCCTCCATTGTCCTTCCCTCCCACAGACTGAACATGCCCTCTAAAAATATCAGCCCGGTGGTCCCCGGTGGGAGCATGCAGAAGAGAGCGGAAGGTGTTTCATGAAAATGAAAATCCCAACCCAATCCTCACAGACGCAGGCCTTTGTCGCTCTGGGGGCCAAACGCCACACAATATAGACCTCATCTACTGACACAGAATGACAATAGGCACTAGAAAGTCAACTCTTTTTCAAGCATATGCCTGTGAAATCCTTTTTTTATTTTGTTTACCCCGAATGCTGTTTCGAATACTTAATTTCTCTGATAATACTGCTAACGCTCTTTTAAAAAATGGATGGCTGTACTGTGCGTAAAGTAAACTAAAGCAACATGAGATGTGTCCTGACAGATCCACCATTATTAAAGACCACAAAATTTCGTAGTCAATTATTATTAGCTAGCTACCCAACACCAACCCGCCTACGACAACACTGCATAAATCATGCTTGTGACAAAGTTTGAACAAATTTTTAAAAAGTAATGACACAACTTGAGAAAGTTCTTTGCTGGTCCATCATTATTATTCGACAACCAAAACACGCAAATTGGAGTTCACTGTAGCAATGGCGGAGACGTTACTCTCTCTGTAATCTAGTGTGTTAGCAACATCACTTTGAAGCTGCTAATTTACGGTCAGATTATTACACTTGAGACTTCAATGTCTAAAAATCCAAAATATTAACAGAATTGACTATTTAATGTGTGGCAAATTTCATACATATCCCTCACATAACTGAACAAACAGTAACGTTAGCATCAATGCTAGTGCTAACAAAACATAAGATGTCTCTTGGCTAGTTCACCAAGAGTTCACTAACGCAAACACAGAGTTGCTGTTCTTAGCTAGCTAGTAACTAGCTACCAATAACATTACTTTGACACAATCTTTTTATTGTAAAAGTACTACATGGTGTGTTTATGCTTTCAAGCATAAACATAAAGATTACCAACAATATGAATCATTTAAATGTGTGGCACATTTCCTACAAGGACCGCACATAATCCCAAACAGCAATGTTAGCTGCTATGGTAGTAACAAAACATGGGATCTTGTGTAGTCCTGGTTTGTCAAACAATTGTTATTTATCACGACATAGGTGATATGGGGTTGCCATAGCAATGATGTTGATGTTAATCCCATTAAAGTAAGCTAATGGCCCATCAAAATGAGGATAAAGTTACTCAAGGTTCCATTTTTTATGTTGTATTTTTTTCAGGCTTAAATGCACTGACCAACAACAACATTATGTGACCAGTTTCATCTGAGTTTGGTATCCTGGCTGGGCCATTAGAGGAAAAAGTATGGGAATCCGTGGTTGCCATGACAGACAGACATTCTTCTCATATCATTGAATAGGTAATGTAGTCGGCCTGTCTAACTAAAAACGAACATAATTGAGAAAATTAAATCATCAACATGAAACAAAAGCTGTTTCAGAAAGAATGGAAAAGCTATTAAAACTGAACCAGAACCAATTTTGGGTTTGTAAAAACATGTTTGAAAATTACTAATGCCTTATTTTTTTAGGGAGGGCTCAAGCTGTACCATAATAATTATATAGAATAAATTGAGTTTTCTGATGCAGCGACGAATGCAACATGTTGGAGGTGACGGGGGCAGATGGAACATCTGCGGGAGATTGGGTTGAAGGAGGTGAGTGGAGGGGAATGATGGGGGCTGGCGTTAGGAGCATTTGACACGGCAAGGTCACGTCCAACCCTGGGATTAAAGAGCCACGTCAATACTTGAGGTTCCTGCGCCCGTGGGCCTTTACAGTAATCTATCAGATCAGGACATCTTCTCACAGCCACCGCGGGTCGGACAGCTGATCAATAAGCGGCGCGCGCACGCGCTGGCTGACGCTCACACTCACGCGTGAGGCAAATGACGCTGAGTTTTGCAACATCTTTGCAAAAATGTTCTTAATAAACTCGCCAATGAGCAAAGGATGAGAGGAAAGACATATTGAGCGCTGATCCAGATTCTGATAAACCCAAAGTAAGATGATCGTCACTCCCACTGAGAAATTATTCATGTGGGGGGGAAAGAATCAAGATCGGATGCAAAGATTTATTTCAGAGTAAGTTACGGTAGTGACTAAATTTTGTCGTTCCTTTGGCAAAAAAGTACTTGCACCTCTGCTTGTTGCATTTTGCTTTCTCAAGTCATGATTAATCAACATATCCACACAATCATAGTTATTTAATCAATTACTGTAATTGAGTTTTAAGTCCATTTAGGGCGTACTTGAGAGGCCACTCCAATCGTACTTGGGCCCACTTGACAACTAAAAGTCTGTTTGGCTAGTGAGAGTTCTCTGATGATGCACTCTTGCCAGTTATTCATTCTAACCACCACCAAACACAACAACAAAAAAATACATTGTATAAAAAAAAAATGGGCACAATACATCATATAATTCACACAATACAAAAAAAAAAAAAGTCTACGTCACGCTTGGTTATGCATGAAGTACACGTCATGTGATGAATGTAGCTGCACTTCCTTCGAACCAGTTATTCATGATAACCGTAACCTTGTGTAAATAAACAACTACCGTATTTTTCGGATTATACATCGCTCCGGATTATAAGTCGAACCAGCCAAAAAATGCATAATTAAGAAGGAAAAAACATATATAAGTCGCACTGGAGTTTAAGTCACATTTTTGGGGGAAATTTATTTGGTAAAATCCAACACCAAAAACATGCATGTCATCTTGAAAGGCAATTTAAAATAAAAATAAAAGAGAGAACAACAGGCTGAATAAGTGTACGGTATACTAACGTTACATGACTGACATGCCTGGTAATGTCAGTAACGACGTAACATATTAAGAGTTTGTAGCGAGCAGTGACGGGAGTCGGAGGCGGAGTGTTGAAGCACGGAGCCAAAGGCGGCGTTTTATTGACATCAGCTTCTGAGGTCTTAACAGCAACTCCCCACTCAGCTAGAAGCTAACAGGCTAACTCCCCTTTTCCACATAACAAAACCTTCCCACCCGGAACTCTCCCTTCGTCCCAACGTTCCGTGGGTGAATTATGTTCCCATCACTACAAGTTATTCATATAACTCTAGCATAAAGAACATGATAACAAGTTTACCAAACTATCAGTTTCACTCCAAATCACTAAATCCAATGAAATCTTCATCCTCGGTGTCACTTTTAAACAACTCCCCCAACTCGGGAGGTAGACGATGCTCTTCTACCGGCAATGTTGAACTTATCAACACAGGCCTAGAGCGCCCTCTTGCAGTTTAGTGTGAAAATAACATGGGAAATGGTATAATAATGTGTTAATTTCACACATAATTAGCACCAGAGTATAAGTCGCAAAAAAAAAATGCGATTTATAATCTGAAAAATACGGTAGTAATAATCCAAGTCCAGCACGGTTCAAACGCGTATCCTTCATTCACAGGGTTTCTTAGTCTCAACACCTCAAGTAATCTCACCACTCCTGTAATATTTTTCTTTCATATTCTTACACCCTCCTCCCCCTCCCCCTTTCACCACCTGTCTCAGCGTGGGAAGAGCACCATGGGGGGCAGGGGGTACGAGTACAGTGGGATCCCCTGCAAGGGACCACAGGTCCCTGGTGGAGCTAATGGAGCGCAGAGGAGAATATCAGTTAAAGGCTTATAAATATTTAAGTGCAGAAATATTCAATAATATAAAGGGAGGGGGGTGTCCAGGGGACTCGGAGACGGAGAATGAAAGTTGTGGTGTGATAAATGTCACCAGAACACCAATAGAGAGACTATCACATGATGTATGTCTTCGATTGAGGATGTTTTTTTGTTTTCACATTGTTTTAGTCAACTGGTTTCAAAACAGATATTGCGAACATTCAGACATTCTCCTATGGTCGCTTATCTCCTATAAAATCAGTTAAGACCAAGATTGATACAAATCAAGACATTGTTTTGACTGTCACAACCTTCATGGGTGTCGACTAAGACAGTATTATGAACGGATGATACGGAACATATTAAGATCATGAAAATAGGTGATCCACTATGGCAATAACAAAACTGCTCCTCATATAGCCACACCGAAATGTGATATACAGTAGACCAGGGGTGTCCAAACTTTTTCATTTGAGGGCCACATACAGAAAATCAGAAGGTCACAAGGGCCACATTGTACAAATAATTTATTTGTGCTTTTGCATATTTAGAAAAATGCTACGGTATATAAACCAATTTATTTGTAATATGGCAGAAGGGTTAAAAATGCGTAGTTTTAGTTTAGTTTGTTAGTTTCAGTATTAGTATTTGTTTGTTTGTTTTAAATGTGTATTACTTGTGCGCAATATTTAAAAAAATCAGTGATTTTCTGTTGGCTGCTGCTAGATGACGTCACATCTGTGTGACATACTTTCAAACGTCATTATTCCGCTTTATATCAAAATAATCTACTAAAAAATCATATTTAAAATCATCCCCAAAGGCTCATGCATTAAAATAATTACCAAAGACAAAAAAAAAAAAAAAAATAAATAAATAAATAATTACCAAAGACTAAAACGAAGGATATTTGCCATAATTATAGTTAGTTTTATTTAGTTTTGTAAACATAAAATGTGGTTTCAGTTAGTTTTCATTTTTTAAGAAGCTTTTTCGTTTTTATTTTATTTCGGTAAAAATACTCATACTTTTTTTAATTTTAATTTTATTTTTTTTCCATTAGTTTTAGTTAACTAAAATAACCTTTAATGGCACCTGTTTTTCGATACCCTCACTTCTTACTTTGACCATCTCCAAACATTTTTGTTTTGTTTATTTTATTTGAACTGAGTCAAATGCCATTTTTAGCATATGTCGCGGGCCACTGAAAAATGTACGGCAGGCCGCAAATGGCCCCCGGGCCGTAGTTTGGCAGTAGACAGTAGCTAGCGGCTAAGAGGCTAACAGAAAACAAAAGATGTCTTTTGACCAAATTCGTTGAAATCTGACGCAAAAACAAAAAGCAAAAGAAAGCGTAGCGGTTTCAACCCAGCTTGCCGGTGGATAAAGCAAGCCGTCAGGGCTTTCAAGCGTCTTTGTGCACCCGCTGGAAACATAATTACCCGCTCAAGCGCCTCTCCTTATTTCCCCATCACGTCCCGGAGATCATGATCCTGTGATGCCCCACCCTTGCTTCCTCATCCACCAACCCCCTCGCAAAACCACCCCCAAGTTCAAATTAAGAATTTATTTTAACCAGCGAGCGGCTTCTGTCGACACATGTCGGCGGGCCTGATCAAAGATGAGCGCGCTTCTTTATCAGAGTGTGGGGGGGAAGGGGGGCTTGGGGGCTGTCAGGAATAGGAGGACATTAAGATTGAATAACCTTCACACACTTGGAAGTACCTCATTACTTAAATATCGAAAAACTTTGGTACACAGTATATACATATCGTACATCCGCATGTACAGTAGGTCACACTTCCTAGCTCCACAAATTGTTAACCAGTGTGAATAATTAAGTGAGAATTTAATGTATCCATCTAGTTCATCATGTCAGCTCTCTTGGCACCATATTTAAGATTTTGAGGCATCATCTGTCATTTCTAGCTCAAAAAAAAATCATTCAGTGGTCATCTTGAAAATACTACAATAAAAAAAAAAGGTCAAGTTTTTCTTTTTAACTCATTCACTGCCAACCATTTTCACTGAAGCAAACCCCGTTTGCTCCCTGCTGTTTTGCTCGATTTTGACTGTTTTTTATTTTGATTCATCAGGTTAAAAAAAAACTATATTTCTATCTTTCTGTTTCCCTTTTGCAGCAATTAGCATTAGAATATAGCTCAGTTTCATCATTATTCACAATTCTGTTTAAAACTGTGGGGGGAAACAGCTTGTTGCAACATGGCCCTGGTTGATCTCTTATACTCTGCTGCCACCTGCTGGCCGTTTTTGTAATAACTACAATTGCTTTAACCGTTATCTTCAGTTCAGAGGCTGCATCAAAGCCTAAAGTATGCTTTAGCATAAAAAAAACCAAACAAACGTATAAATACGTCTTTGGGACACTGGTAATGGTTAAAATTGAGAGGATTTATACGTGTTTGGGAGCAAATGAGTTAATATATTGAAAATTTGTTTTCAAAATACGTATTGTAATGGAATAAAAGCTGTCACAGTATAAGTATAAAGTCAAAATATTTAAACAACAAGAAGGAGTTGAGTACAGTTGTAATAGACTATAATGAGAATAAGGTTGAAAAATAATTGAAAAATTAAAAGGAAAAAAGTCGCTTGCATATATTTTGACAAACTTCACTTTTTCATTAACAGGTACATATGAAATTATAAATATGGCTAAGTATTGTTGTAAAACACTGTGTACTGTAAATACCTCATTTTATTTCTACCGTTTGGCAACACGTGGCGGGCAGCTGTGTCTCGCTCGCTTATAACCAGTAAAATTGATTTTTAGCCTGTGCTGAAGCTTCCGTACCTTTTGAGTGGCTATAATTTGAGACGTCGCCACGCAATTCCAAAATTTTAATAGATTGGCAAAGAAAGAAATGGCCCAAAATGAGAAAGGAAATCTAAGTGGTTAAATGAGAAACAACATTTCATCGCTGCCTCTCGTTCCTGTCTGACGCGCTGGCAGAAGGAGAGTCTTGCCACGCCGTGAGTAGAGCACCACATCAAAAAAATAAATAAAATAAAATAAAAAAAAGAGAGAGATGAATAATAGAGAATAGGATTCGGTGAAGTGGAGTCTGCTTTACGACATAGACATCGTTTCAAGATATGGGCGAACTAAAAGGGGTCTATGTACACTGTAAGAGGAAAGAAAGAGTGTTCGGCATGTGGTTATAATTACACCCGAGCAGCAGCGCCTTAAGCCCTTGCACGCCAAGCTCGGGCTAACTAAAAGCTTCATTAAATCTCAGCGTTCTCTCTATACGCTGCATTATACCATTTTTCTGTCTTTTGTTAGCATTTGGCTTAGCGTCCTGTCAAACATGAATGAGAAACAGGAAGCAGGTGCCTGTCGGCCACTCGTTGGGGGTCTTCTTAGAGGTGGGTCTGATTAAGCCTGAAGCTTGTCAGGGGGTCTTAATGGCGAAAAAGTGGCAAGCTGGTCTGTCACCATGCAGTTTTAGGGCCGTGCTTAAAAAGAAAAAAAATAATGCAAGGAACAAGTAAAAATGAGTACAGTATTAGGATTGTTAGTAAAATTACTGAAATGGTATATAGTAAATATATTTTACCAGAAAAGTTGAAATTACAACCTAAAATTGACACTTCAATTGAAAAAAAAAGTGTTAAAAATGTTACAAAAATGCAAAAAATAGTGGTAGTAAAAATAGGAGGAAAACTAAATTACAATCTGCAATATTATACATTTATTCTTATTATATTGTGAGAAAAAAAGTGCTGATATTACAAGACAGAAGATATTGTGTGGAAAAAAAGCCAATTTTTTACTTGAGAAATATGCTAAAATTGAAAGAAAGATAGAACATTTCCAGAATGAATAAAAATAATAAATGGTAAGTGGACTTAGCTAATATAGCGCTTTCCAGACCATATGATGCTCAAAGCGCTTTACAATGCATAAAATACAAAATAATAAAAACAATTTCCTTTTTTTGTTAAATAAAAACTCATAATATTATTAGAATAAAGCGGGAATGTTATTGGTAGAAAATATATAAAAATCAAGGGAATATAAAATAACTTACACATTGCTAGATTACAATTTAATTTGCATACATCAAGAAATTGTTTAGATTTTTTTTTTTTTTGAAGAAAAAAAATCACATTATTGTGAGAATAACAAAGATAGTACAAACGTTAAAATATAGTTGCGATAAGTGTAGGTTTCGACGACGGTCGTTAGGACATCGCACATCATGGACGTCTCTCTTAACCGAAGAAATACTTCACAAGTCAAATGAGGAAAGTGAGAAATTAATTTGCGCTCCCTCCCAAATTCTCCACAGGCAGACATCGATCACACGGCGGCCCTTCTCCCACTCGCAGAGATGCGTGTATCTGAGGGGGTCCTCGTAATCAGGCACAAAGACGGGAGGTCTCCACAAGTCGGGGTTACGATGGACCGAGAAACGTTTCATTCCAACAAACCGCCCGCTAATGTCCGTCAATACAAATTAGCACAGTGGCGCACAAATATTGTTCTGCTGACATTTAGGTTCTTCTATTGTAGGCGTTAAAGGTCAGAGCAAAAACTCAACAAAAATGATCATTCTCAGTGAGACTGGATGGACGATATAAGACACAAATCTTCAGTTGTGACAACTTATCATGATCCTCTGTCATTTATTTGCGTAAACGTGCAATTTCTAGCATCAGTGCCACAAATATTAGATCATATTAAGGACGAAAGGGACTCTGTAATTGCCAAATGTTGACTGGTTGTCTAGAATATTGATGGACCAGCCAGGACACCGCACTTTAGTGCTAGCTACAGTTAATGTTACTGATTCAGAGTTAAACTGACAACTCAAATGAATTGTATTGGACTTGATCATGTGTGCTGGTACTCTAGCTTGTTGTCGCTTTCACTGCAAAACCCAGATAACCTACTTCAGAGGTTTATAATAATAATATTGACAGGGCTGCCATGATGATGTTATTGTTGTGTGATTGTTATCATCAGTGCTAACGCTACCATTCAGAGTTGAGCCAAACTTTGTTCTTCCTTTCAAGCAGTTAAATGAAAGCGAAAAGCCACTACCATCCACCAACGCGTTGACCCAAAAGAAAGATGTCCAGTAGAATACATTGGGGTTGCGTACACCAATTAATTTTCATGTTATAGCGCAAAGTAACAGCATCACAATCATATTGATATCATGTCTTAAATTTGCGCACATACGTGCTCCACCATATTGGCGAGCCAGCCAGGACACTGCTCAGGCTGGGTTAGCACTGGCATCAATGCTAATGTTACTGTTGAAAGTTAAATGTAACACAATTAAATAATCATGTTTATCTTTAGACATGTACTTGTGGCAAAAATTTACATGCTAGCATTCAGCATCATCAATAGCTTTATTGGTTCTATGTACCTTTAATCAAACAGAATTTGGCTGTTAGCTAAATGCTAAATTGGCTAAAAGTTACTCCTGTTTTTAGATCAGATAGATAGATAGATAGATAGATAGATAGATAGATAGATAGATAGATAGATAGATAGATAGATAGATAGATAGATAGATAGATAGATAGATAGATAGATAGATAGATAGATATTGTTACATAGGTAATGATATTAGCTTGCTAGCTAACGATAGATAGATAGATAGATAGATAGATAGATAGATAGATAGATAGATAGATAGATAGATAGATAGATAGATAGATAGATAGATAGATATTGTTAAATAGGTAATGATATTAGCTTGCTAGCTAACGATAGATAGATAGATAGATAGATAGATAGATAGATAGATAGATAGATTAAAAGTAAGTTTTAAACGTTGCGCTGCTATACCATAACGCTGAGAAAGTTAGGATGCTCCGGACTTGAACAGCTACTTGGAAGGTCCCCAGCCTGTTGGGCCAAACCATCCATGTTGCTTTTAAAATAGCCACATCTGAGACTTAACCTTTAGCAGAGACAAATGAAATGAAAATATACAGCGTGGTGCAGCAGGGGCGGCCTTCATTCAAGGGGGAACTTAGCATTGGATGGGGTGGTGGGGTTCGACTCTTAGTCTGACCTGAATTGCCGCTAGGTTCCTGGAGGGCCAACATTAATGCCATGCTTGGAGATGGGACAGATTCATCTACATACGACACGGTTGTAGGAAACAAAGTAAAACACACAGACACGAGGACCACTTTGGACCACAAATCCAAGTGTGTGTATTCTCTCTGACTCAACCAAATCACTGAAAACCTCAATAATTGGCAATGTCACACTATCATGGGAAAAACTTGAAATCTGAAGAGAATAAAGTTGGAATGCTACAAGTAAAGATGAAAAACAAAAAAATATGATAAGTAATATTAAATTTGTGACAATAAAGGTATGAGGAAAGAATGAAAAGAATGAAGTCACATTTTTTGGGAGAAAATGTTAGAATAAAGTAATAGATACAAGAATAAAACTTTACCAAATTAAAGTTATTATCAGAGGTAGGCACGTCAATGAATTTCGAGCGTCCGGCATTCATCATTTGTCAACAGTTAGGGTATCTTTCCGTCATCTTCAATCCATCACTATTTCAAGCTGAACCGCATTGTAATCGTCAATCCCCCCCATTCTTCATTACTCAGTGAAATGGGTGTCTGTTAATGTTTACATCGTTCAATAGCAACATGGGCATTCTGTCATTGACGGATCGACGATTACATTAATGGACGAAAACCCACTTCCGGCAATGCTTGGTCTTCGAGCATTCCCGTCATTCGTTAACAGTCAACAAAACGGGCATCCGTCATTGACGGATTGATGGACCTTCCGTCAATATTGATGGAATGCCCATCTCTGGTTGTTATATTACAAAAAAAGTCACAATAGAATGGGGCAAAAATATTGGCATAAATTACTCAATGATATTTTACGTGAACAAAGTTGCACTATTATTTAAACGAGAATTTCAATTTTATGAAGAAAGGTTGCAAGATTCTGAATAAAAAAATAAAAAAAAGATTAAATGTTAAAGTCATAGCGAGAGTAAAATATCAATGTAACACGATTTATTTATTTTTTTTTCTGGTGTCTGTTACCAAATGAAAACAACAACAGGAAATTTACATCCTTGTCATATTGACACACAATACCCGTACTATGAGTGAAAAAATAAACGTCTTCATATTATGAATCATATCATTGTCGACATAAATTAGTTTTTTTCCCCATCATTATATTCCAAAAATAAAGTCTTAATATATGAGAATTAAGCGATAACAGCAATAATATTTTATGAAATATGTAAATTTCACATGTTGCTACATTAGGAGGAAAAAACTGTTATTCGTCAATATAACAAGAATAAAATGGTAATATTCCATAAAAACACTGTTGCATTTTACAAGAGTGAAATTATAATCACGACAAAGCTCTAATATTACAAGAAAAATATTGAAAATATACAGGAATAAAATCGTAATATTTTGACCAAAATGTGACAATTCTCTAGAATAAAGTTGCAGTACTAGAAAAATTAATCAAAAACAAAAACTTCTAGATCAAGTTGCTAGATTTGGGGGGGGAACTCAAAATTGTACAGGAATGAAAACAACAATATTGCAACTTGCAAGAATAAAACTCTTCATTTGACGTCATCGTGAGAATAAGTTAAATATTATGAGAAAAATAAAGTCTTATTATGACGTCAATTTTACACTTCAATTTTACAGAAATAAAATATTTTCTATTTTGAGCAAAAACACAATTGTCCCAGAAAGAAATATATATTTAAAAAAAAAAAAAAAAGTTGAAGTGGCTCCATTAGGTAGAAAAAAATAAAAAAGAAATTAGAAGTCACAATAATATGAGGGAGCAAAAAAAAAAAATTCTAGAACAATTTAGTTGAAATACTACAAAAAAAAACAACAACACTCCAATCTTACAAGTTGAAGTCATCATATTATGAGAATAACACACTCAGCAGCAATGCAGGTTACTCAATAAAAACCTCAACAACAGGAAACGCATATCCTTGTGAACCCCACACACACACGCACACGCACACAGACACATGATCCACTTTCCAGACGAAAAATGATGAAATATGAAATGGAGCATTACCGCTCGGAATGGCGGCGTGCCCGGGACTGTGCTGTTGCTGCTCCTCTGTCACATTGTCTTCTACTGCCAGGAACGGAGAAAGAGAGAGGACGAGTGGGAGACGGGGGAGGGAAAAAGTCAGGGAAAGATATGGTTAATAGTGGAAAAACAAGTTTGACACATTGAGATTTCCCCCGTTCTTATTATTTATCATTAAAAAAAAAAAAAACTGGCGGAATTTTTGGACGGCTTTCGGCAACTCCGCCTGAGATTTGGAACCCACGCGAGCCTGATGGATGAGTTTTATTGGCAACAAGGCAAACGGGCGCCACGTAAAAAACATCCATGAATAAATGACGCGTCCCGTGAAACGTCGCCCAGAACTCAACGAGTGAAACCTTTGGTAAGGAGGTGGAACAGACGCCGACTTTTAGGAATGCTGACTGGAAATTGGACAAGCCAAAAACAAGCAGGAGAGTGTCTGTGAGGCACATTTGCTCTTTTAGGCTCACAATGCAGAATAGTGACAGTTGATCAGCACTCAGACGCATAATAGCGTTGCAAAATTCTGGCAATTATCAAAGCTGGAAATTTTCAGTGGAAATTAACGTGAAATCATGACAATTATGATGAATAAATGGGCATAAGCCAAGAATTTAGCACATTTAAAACTGGCTCGTCCTAGGAGTTTAGTACAATTTGAACTAGCGTGTCCCTACTTCCAAGTTTATCAAGTTACTTTGTAGAGTTTTTTGCATTATGTTGGGGGGCAAAATTTGAGTGAAACAAAAGGAACAATTAAAGAAGAAGTTTGCAATTTTTAAGATAAATATGATCCGTAAAAAAAGGGAAACCCCTGCTTTTCATGGAAAACTCTTATTGGCTGTATATTCCAACTTCTTCAAAATTTTTTGTGTTAAAAAAAATGAAAACAAATTTTTATAAGATTTTTGAAAGAAAAATTGTCATCAATTAGTTTTGGCTTTTCACTATTCGTGGCCCTTTCCTGATAATAGCAGGGGTCCACTTTATTATTATTATTATTAGGGGTGTGAATTGCCTAGTACCTGACGATTCGATTCGTATCACGTTTCATAGGTTCACGATTTGATACCGATTAATCCCGGTACAAATTTATTAGTCAACTGTTGCAATTTTTTTTTTTTTTTTTTTTTTACTCAAATTTATACTAATCAGTAAACTTGTACATGTACACTGTAAGATTTGTATGAAAATGTAATATTTATTTACCTGAAACTTCAGTCTTATAACTGTGAGCCACTGTATTTAATGTGTTTCATGTTTGAACAGCATTGAAATAAAATATTAGGGTTTAATGTTCCATTAATATAACATTCTTCCATGCTTAAGGTGTGAACCCTAACCCGAAGTAAGACGTTTTATTGAATATTTTTCCATTAAAAACGGATGTTTAAAAATCGATTCAGCCACATATTGAATCGATTCGAGAATTGTGCGCAGTAATATCGCGATATATTGCCGAATCAATTTTTTTCAACACCCCTAATTATTATATATAATTACAGACCAGAGAAAACTGAGTTGTTGTTTTTTTTTACTCATGTATTATTGTCAAGTCTTTAATGACTGTTTTAAAAACTATATGAAAAAAAGTATTGTTTTTCTTAAATGAAAATTGCAAACTCTGTTTTCGGTACTGTCAGGGGCGATTCTTTTGGCGCCAGAGCACATTCAATAGCGGTGCCGTTGGAGGTTTCACTTTTTACTGCTCCAAACTTGCACGGTCTCACACACACACACACACAAATACACACCCCTACACAGGAGTTTCAATGATAACGGGCATCAATTCAGTTAGCTCAGCAGTAGCACCTTGGCTTTAATATTAGCACATTAGCATGCCAAAAGTGTGTTTTTTCCTCATTGCGATTCACAAAGCACAGTGGTACTGTCTGAACACCTGCAATGATTGCTAGCTAGAAAAATGTCAGCTACCCTAACAGCCTAAACACTGATCGTTGGTTAAATGCAGAAACGAGCCATGACAATGGTAATAATGTGCTGACAATTGATCCAGCAGTAGAGCAGAGGTTAGGGTAGGGTGACCAGATGTCGTGCTTTGGCGGGACAGTCCTGTTTTGGATCCTTTTGGGTCCAGTATCCCGACGGATGTCGCCAACCTCATTGTTTTGTCCCACATTATTACACAGGTCCCGTCCTGGCATCCCGCTTTATTTGCTATACGATAAACCCATTCAAAAGAAATGTAACTGTCAATTTCCTTCCTATTTACTTCTAAATTCACATGCACGTTCGCATCTAATTAGCAGCAGGACGGACTTACATATTAAGCAGTGACCGGAACTAGAACTACTTCCTGTTTTTGCTTCTAAGAATCATGGGAAATGTAGTTCTACTATACACCACGGTCAGACAAAGCAAGGTGAGCTTTCGAGCGGTATATTTCCAATGTTACAATGCGTGAGCGGCAAAAAGGTCATTGGCACAGCCAGCTTCCAATAGCTGTCGGGATTGGGAAAAAAAGGTTGGATAATGGTGAGTGCACGGCATTGAATTGTGTGTGTATGTGTGCGTGTGCGTGCGTGCGTGTGTGCGCGCGTGCGCGTGCGTGCAAATACGTATAAATTTATACTCATTAATTCACCTAAAACCTCATAAAAATCCCATTACCCTTCGCCTTAACCAGGTACTTCAGAGTCTCGCCAGTCGTGAGGTTCAAATGGTCAGGAGACCAGAGAAAAGGTCAGAAAAGATAAAGAGAAAAGAAAGATAAATCAAAGTGAAATCCAGCACCGACCAAACACTTCCTGCCTTCCCCATGGTTACAAAATCAAAGTCTTACGCCAACCCCGGAAGCCTCTAAATTCCAACAAATTAGCGAGATCTCAAGAGACCAGAGGAAAAACTAAAGAGAGGAAGGAGGGAATTGTTTAGTGTTGTTGAACAGCCAACCAAGACAGCATTTAGCATTAGCGATTGATGCCTACTTCGTCCATCTTCAACGTGGGACAGATCTGGTGGATCACATTTTTGAAGCAAAAGGGGGAAGGCACTTTCGTTGATGAAATATGTTTCTACCAAGTATTGTATAGTTCATTTCAGTTCCATTTTTTTTATTTCACTCTTTAAAACAAAAGAAATGAAAGGGGACAAAAAGAAGTGCAACTTTTTATGTCTGCCCCTGATTAAAATAAAAAAGAGAAAATAATTAACACAAACTGAATAAGCGAGTGGTCAGTGTAACAATACAACAAAATAATTCAATTGCATGTCCTTGTGCTATATATATTTTTTGCAGTGGCGTAATTGTGCTTTTATACATTTTTTTTTAAAATATAGATAGACTGAGAAGGTTTTGTTTTTTTCAAATTTCGTTTGTACATTAACTGATACAATTTCATGATGTGCTTTATGCATTATTTTAAAGCGGTTAAACTACATCAATTCATTAAATTTTAATGTTTTTAGTTGTACACATAATGTATTAGTGTGGTAACAGCTTGTTCAAAAGGACATACCGTCAAAAAAAGATCTCAAGACCTCTCAAAATTTGGGGTTGCTTGGATTTACTTTTTTTTGCTGCTAAATTAGCACCCCCCAAAAATGGGCTATGGGTACTGTGGAAGGGATCACTATTTTGCAGGGATGTCCACGTATGACAATACCAAATGTTTATATTTATGCTTGAATAAAATACCTTTCAATTTAAAGTATTTTCAGTCAAACTCCCATAATTCCCTTTCCGGAGCTTCCAATCGGAAACATTTCCAAAATTCCCATGGAACCAAACCGGGAACTTTCAACCTCCTTGCAACCACAACACATAGCAACTTGGACCACTTTTTTGACAACAAATAATAGCTTGAGGTTAGTAGAAAGAAAAAAAAAAACCTTTCACGTCAGAGACCGCGTGAGGTTTCCAAGCGGCACGTCAAGTACGAGGAGTGAAATGGATTTTAACAGTGGGAAGAGAACAAAAGCGTCTCCCACCTGTTCCATGTAAAATGAAGGTCTCGCTGAGGGCTTCTTACGCCTCTGCGTTCCACCCGTGAAGTTGAATTGCATTCTCCATTATGTATTTTCCAGCCTTTCATTTTCGCCGGCACGGAGGGGGGAGTGTGACAGGACCTCCCGGCAGGGGAGCGCGGCATTGACTGCCGACGCAGGAAGTGCAGCACTTTTAAAAGCGCGCAAAATATCCCGTACTTTGCATAATTAAGACGAGATCCTATGGCGGGAGAAGCCTTTCGCCTCGGGGGAGCGCGAGTCAGACGCGAGCGGGGAGTCGAACCGCAGTGAAAAATGAAGAGGAAAAGTTTGCCTGTCACAAAGGAGAATTGCAGACACGCTCGAAAGAAAAAAAAAGAGAGGTATGTAATAAGAGAAAAGGTCATTGTGTTACAAGAAGGAAGATGCAATGTTAGTGAAAAAAACCCAAACAATTTTACTATTTAAAAAAAGTCACAATATTACAATAATTGAGTCAAAATATTAGAAGGATAGCATTGCAATATGGCAACAAAAAATTTAGAAAATATTTTTTTTTTTAAATAAAAAATTTTACATGACCAAAGCCAGAATTTATGATAATGGAGTTAAAATACTATGGTGATAAAGTTGTAATACGGTGATATATATATATATATATATATATATATATATATATATATATATATATATATATATATATATATATATATATATATATATATATATATATATATATATAATTTAACAACAATAAAGTTTAAGGATAGTATGGCAATGAAGAAACTATATTATGAGAACATTAAAAAAAAAAAAAAAACTTTCAAAAATCAAAGTAAAAACATGAGACTAAAGTTATACGGATCATCCTCTGGTACCAGGGTATGATTTTTTTAATTTTTTTTTTGCAAATCTGTACCCACAGTTTAGTATTCTGTACCCACAGTTTAGTAATATGTACCCAGTGTACTAATTTGTACCCACAGTTTACTAATCTGTACCCGCAGTTTAGTAATCTGTACCCGCAGTTTAGTAATCTGTTCCCATCGTTTACTAATCTGTTCTGGGTACAGAATACAGATTAGCAAAAAAAGCCGAAGCAAAACAAAAATTCATACCTGGTGGGTAAAGTCACATTACATTATCGGGAACAATTCGGAAAATAAATAAATTAGAAGTAGGGCATATTCGATTAATCGTCCAACCGATTTAATTGGCCGATATTAGCTCTTTTAATAGTCGCAATAATCTGCTGATTTTTTTTTGTAATTTGATGATTTTTTTGGGGGGGTGACAGCATGAGACAAGGATGATTACATTCACCCCCCCCCCCCCCCCAAAAAAAAGGAAAAATTTTAAAATTAAAAAACATTTTCACATTTTTCTCTGTTTTAAATTAAACAAATACTAAATGACAAAGTACTGTAATCAGTCAAATGTTCTGACTGTAATTCATATCTTGATTGCTAAGGGACCAAAGAAGAAGTTATTTTATTCATTACCCGTCCATCTATTTTCCAAACCGCTTATCGTCACTGGGGCCGCGGGCATCTCAGCTGGCAGTAGGCGGGTTCCATACCGAACCGGTCGCAAGCCAATCGCAGGGCTTTTATTCATTATATACTTGTTAAATAATCTGCTGATTAATCAGTGATCAGAATTGTACTTTTTTTCTTTTCTTTTTTTGGGGGGTAAAATTATATTTTTCTTCTCACATTATGACTGCTTTCCCATAACATTACCATTTATTTTTCTTTTAGTGTCTCGCAAACGTGGGCACTTGTCGAATATACTCCTTTTGTTGATTTTTCTTGAACCTTTTGAAGGATTGCCAATGATCACTCCTCTAATTGTAAACCTCGCCCAACGCCGCATATGCCAAACAAATCACGGGCCCAGCAATTAATTAGCGGCGTCGTTTAATGCAAGGAGGCACGGTCGGCCAGCGTGGAGGGACGTCCCTCAGCGCCGCCGCACAAGAACGGAATCAGCCAAGGCACTCCTGCAGGAGCGGGCCTCGGTGACTGACGCCCTGAGAGTTTAATGAGTTTCTCCAACGCCGTCGAGCTCCTCGCGTCTCAGATCATTTAAATGGGGACAGGGATGGGGGGGTCCTAATAAATCCCCCGTGGTTCCATCAGAGATGGGTGGCAGGGGTTTCTCTTTTTGTTTTGATTACCATCCCTGTTGGTGAGATGAGGGAGTTCAGGCAGAAAATGTTCTTTTATGATACCATAAGAAGCCCTGGCGGTCGAGGGATGATTCGTCGCCCGCTGTAAGCATATTAAAAGTTTTGTCATTAAGACAACTTTGAGAAGTGTGCGCATTCTTGTGTTTAAACCACCCGGCATTGTCACGGAACTATTTGGAGCGGTAAATCGCTGGCCTGGCTTGTGTTTCGACTGCGGGATGCTGATGTGCAGAAGTGACTGGTGATGGGAATCGCACAGGAAGTTGATCCACCAATGTGTTTTCGAGAGCAGGTGACAACATAATAAAAATAAATGAATACTTGGCTGCGTACAGGAGCGTAGTAGGCCAAAATATTCACCAAGTATCAGGCTGAAGTGTTATTTAATATTATTGTAAGACAGGTTATGCTGAAGACCTCCTGTGATGAAGTCTCTGCTGGTATGTCAGATCGTGTTTGTTTTCTTTAAAATGACAATTGGAGATGATGGAGCTTCACAACTTTTTCAAGTTAGTTTGCCATCAGGGTCAATATCGGTTTTCGATCCAGTTGGATCGATGATATAAGATAATGATGGGGTACATCACGATACTGACATTTTGTCCCACCAAGATATATGAACAGTTTTAACAGTCTGATTTAAATCGGCTGATATTAATGCTTTTAAAATCATTTAAAAATCTGTATTTTTTAAAAACACATTACAACATAAGACAAAGACAATTATGTTCAAATATCCCCCCGCAACCAAAAAAAAAAATGCTGATTTTTGCCAGTTTTTTCTGTTGCAAAATTAAACATATTGCATAAGAGACATTTTTTCAGCATTAAGTTATATATTTATTGTTGTAAATGTTGAGACCAAAAACCATTATATTTTAAAAAAAACCCATTATATTTTAAACCATCCATTTTATCCATATATATATATTTTTTTTTAAATAAACGGCTGATTATCGGAATTTTATTTTGCCAAATATCAGAATCGGCATTGGCCTCAAAGAAATCTGTCGGGTCCTGGTTTAAACACAATGAAGGCCTTGCAATGATCTGTGTTTTCCAGTTTTTCAGTACAAGAACATTAATGTGTGTTCCCCATTCAATTCCTTTTGCATGACAGATAGCAATTTGCGGGCAACTAATCGACAGACTGCACATTGTCTTCCTTCAGGATGCCAAAAAGTGGTAAGATTGTAATCTGTTTTTGCAGAACTGTGGAAATTGGCAGTATTTTGGGAAACTTACTCAGTCCCACAAGACAGTACCCCCAAATTGAAGAGTACCATAAAACTGAATAGTAAATACACCCATAATTTGGGATTAATTTCAGTTCTCTGATAGAAGATTATCTTTAGCCATTAATTGTCCTGTAAAGTGTTGTAACATAAACTCATTAGAATATATACAAACTAAAATTAATTTTATAAAGTATTCCGTTGCACTCATTGTTACTTTCTCACTATCAAGAAATAAGAGACATTTGTACAACACCAACGAAATGAAGACACTCTTGCTTGGACAGTTTTCCAAATAAAATCCAAGCGGGCTAGCTTCAAGATGATTGTCACTCCCAAGTGATTTCAACATTATTTAAAAACGTAAACGCTCAACCAAACCATATCATGTCACAAAGTAAGTCAGCTAGCTTAATGCTAACAGTATGTGAACTAATATCGACAGGCTAACACAATTGAGCACATGCAATTCTTAACCTTCACACAACTGCTACTTTAACACACAGAGAGAGAAGCAAGACATACAAACAGGAGCATACAACAAAACAGGTACATTGTATATTACCTCTGCTCCGTGAAAACAACAATTACAGGTATTTGTTCACAGTAAGCTTAATTTATGCTTGACACGAGTACGCATGGAAATGCGTTAGCAAGACTACTACTTGCGTTTTGTTTACAACTCAGCTCAGTCAGTAGTAATCAACTCGCTAGCCCACACAGCTAGCTAACATCAACATTAGCAAGACTAGCAACAACCACCTTTAAAAAAAACAGAACTTACCAACTTGACAAGTATCCACGCCACAGTACACTATTAAAGGTGTATTCAAGGACCTTTTGTCTCTCCGTCTTCCGGGTGGATCATCTTAACAATTGGTTCCCAATCCCGTCAATCAATCTGCCGTAACGACCTCGTACGTGCTCGTTCTTAGCTGAACATGCGCACCCGCCCCCGCGGACGAGCGGGAGAGCTGATAGGATGTCTGCCATGCGCATTTTTTAAAAAGTGACAAGCGGACATTTGCCTTCTACTTTTTGAGAAGATCCTTGAATACACCTTTAATGTTTATATTCCCGTCAGGCCACATTTTGCTAGTACCATTTCCATCTCCTAGTGCCCGACGCACTAGCACACAGTGTCCCAAGTCACAGTGAGCGGTCTGGCCGAGCCCTCCGTTTTTGGTCCGCTCTAAATTTCCAAACGACAAATTCGAGCAACGCACTGAGTTTCCAGTCGGAGTGAACCAGTGCACGCCCGGAGCGTATTTCAGAACGTGCTCTTAACAAAATAAATGAAAGCTGTTGACAACAGCTATTGCTTGTCTGCCATGTTTTTCCGCATTGACTGTCAATGTATTTTGCAAATTTTTGTCGGCATGTGGCTCGGAAAACTTGCGCAATGCGTGTTGGTTGCTAAAATGACGTAATTTCACATGTCAAGCTTAAGGTTAAACCATAAACCTTTTTTATTCTTAATTCAGATTTTGATCGCTTAAAAATGTGCGATACAGCTGTGCAGAAACAGTTAACCACCATATAACGGGTCTTCACTATAACCTGCTCTCCACTCTGTTATAGTAGCGTGAAACTAAAGTGCGCCGATGGGGGACTGAATAAAGGTGCGCTGTCAGGTAATCGTCCGTCGCCGGACAGCGAACGCAAACACGAGCGGAGAGTTTTAATGAACACGTTCCGAAAGCTTATCTCATAACGACACGGAGCGAACGTGTCATGCGGCGACGGAATCACTGCTATCAGTTAATTAATGTTTAACAAGGTATAGTGTATCACTCACACTGTTTAAAAAAAAAAAAAAAGAAGCTTTTGTTGATACAATATTAAACCCACACGGGAACGTTCTCCTTTGATTATCACAGCGCAAGGCGGAGGGGGGGAAAAAAACGCAACAAAAACAACACCTAATCCCACAACAAGTGTTGCAGCATTAAAGGCCACTAATTAACACCGCGGCCACATACTGTACACACACAAGAATGAATGGATAGTAACTGTCATTTTACTGTGAGTGACAATCCCCCAGATGCGACGCTTCCATTTTTAGGGATGAATTAATTGTGTGCAGACAAACTGACAAACGTACACAAAGCAGTGAAGGATTCGAAAAAGTACAAGATGACAATTTTTTTTTATTTTTTTTTAGTAATCCATCACATAAAATCCTGCTGCGTAACACAAACGCGTGCCTCTTCCCGGATACGCGTGACTCATCCGCTTGGTTACAAGCGGCCCGGACGATCACAATGGCGCTGTAATCCGCCCAGACTGACCGCGAAGGAGACGCTCGCCACGGGGACTACAACTCAATTTAGCTGGGGGTCGGCAGGTCAACCCTCTTCAATTAGGCCCGGGAGGAGGCGGGCGGAGGACACGCACACATGACTAACTTCCTTAATGAGCATTATTTGAACTGATGATTAGTGTCATAAATAATTTGCAATGGAGCAGCATGTTAATCACGTTGCATAATGTCTGTAATCCTTCATTTATATATAGAAGGGAGGATTCATTAACAGCGAAGGAAGCAGCGTGGAAGTCAGACGAGACGGATGCAAACACATCTCATTTGCCTTTTTGCAAAAAAGCGGTGGGGATCAATCACTGTCTGGCTATCAGACCATCCATGACAACAAGACAGACACACGCCACGAAATAAGAGGAGATATCGGCCAGCTCCCGCGACGCTCCCGTCCGGCACGCCTCAGCCGCGTGTCAAGCGGGCTGACAGCCGTGCTAATGGGATTTTTTTTTTTCTTCTTCTTTTAAACCAACGGCTCCATCATAATTTCCTTAATGATAACGCTAAGCATATTTTTGTGTCACATTAAAAACGTGCTAATGGGTGTTATGTCACGGTCCATTAATGGCCAACAGCCCGGAAGACGGCACGTTCTGATGTAACCACGACGGAAACAGAGTGCAACTTTGCCTTCAAATGCTATAGCTAATTCAACACTGTTTTTAGCAGGGTGAGCATTGTGAAAGGGGCGTGGTCACGCATTTCCGTAGAAACTGTTGGACGACTAAAAACTGAAAATGCAGATACAGGATGAAAATAAAATTATATAATTGCAATGTAATTATTTGAATGATATTTATTAAATAGAATTGTATTAATTAAAGTATTAATTAAAGAGGTTAAATTTAAGAAAAAAGGGTTTTTTTGTCAGTTTTTTTCTTGTAAGTCATTTTTTGTAGCCATTTTTGTTAACTACATTTTGTGTTAAATTAGAAATGATTATCATTTTGTCTCATTTGAAATGTTTTATGGCGTTTATGTGCATTTATTTTTTTACTCATCTGTATATTATTATTATTATTATTATTATTATTATTATTGTTATTATTATTATCATCATCACATGGGAAAGAGTACAATTTTGACGTCGCAATTTTGCTTGAAATTATTGCTAATTCAACACTGCAGCAGTGTCAACAATGTGAAAGGGGGCGTGGTCAAAAGAAATTGCTCCCCATCTCATTTCTGTCCATTTAAAAACATCTAACTTTCTTTTTATTTTTTATTTTTTTTTTAATTTAGCTTTGTTATATTTTGTATCTGACGCAACAATGGAGCTTGGAATTATTGCTAATTCAACACTGTAGCTGTGTCAACACTGTGAAAAGGGGGCGTGGTCAAAAGAAAATTGCTCCCCGTCTCATTTCTGTCCATTTAAAAACATCTATCTTTCTTTTTATTTTATTTTTTATTTGGCTTTGTTATATTTAGTATCTGATGCAACAAATTATTGCAAATTCAACACTTTAGCAGTGTCAACATTGTGAAAGGGGGCGTGGTCAAAAGAAGAAAAATAAAACGGCTCCCCATCCCATCGCTGTCCATTTAAAAACATGAATCATTAATTTGGCTTTGTTAAATTTGAGGGGAAAAATACACCACTGCCAAATTTGCCAATAGAAAAGCATATTTTTCTATTTTTTTCTTTGCATGTTAAGACATTTTAGTACTAACCATGTTTTTGTCACGCTCGAAAGGTGTGCGTACGGCACATTCTGATCTAACGGCGGCGAGTATATACAACAAGTTTTCCCAAAATGCATGAATGAATATTTTGCTCTTTCAACACTTCAGCGGTGTCAACATTGTAAAAAAGGGGGCGTGGTCTCTTACAGACGTGTTAATGGGTGTTATGCTATGGTCCATTAATGGCCAACAGCCCGGAAATAAAATAACACATTGTGATACGACAACAACAACATCAGAAAAAATCAACACTAAAAACACAACTTTTTGTGAAATGCTTGAAAAAAAATATATTTTTCAGTAGCATCAGCACTATGAAAGTGGGTATGGGGGGGGGGTTTAATGCGTCTCTGCATCTTATTGATGACCCCCACGTTTTTACAAAATACATCTCAGATTTGTTAAACGGCATCATTGACCACCGTAAACTATCGCTCATATTTTTTTTGGTGTTTTTATTCATTTGAAGCCATTTTTTTTTTTGTCCTCACCATATTTTTGTGCCACAATAGAAACATGTAAATAAGTGTTATGCCGTGGTCCATTACACGTACTCGAACGCAGGATGAAATGGAGTAGATTGATACTCAAGACAACCTTTCATTGTACTGTATGCTTCAATAAACGTATTGCTAATTCAACACGATTTTATTTTCATCATTGTGAAAGGGTGACTAGTTGTGCATCCCTATGGAAGAATGAGTGAGCATTTAAAACAGAGGTGGGCAAACTCAGGTCTGTGGGCCCTATGGGTCCCTTGCAAGCATTTGACCGGGCCCAAATACAAACTTGGACTGCTGTCAAAAGCAACATTTTTATAAACACGACAGTAAAAGGAAACCCTACATACAGATTAAGATCAAATGTATTCACACGTCACAAGATGTGCAGTACACGTTACATTGGGCATGTTGAGTACAGCAGGAAACGACAACATTGGTGGCCCATAGACAAGAAATAGAAAATGCACGTGCAGTAATCCTTTTGATGTCTGAATACATTTGGTATTAAAATATTGATGCTCATTTTGCTTTTACTGATCTGTGTCGGCATTATTTTTGGCTTACTCTGTACAATAATAATACGTTTGATCATCATTTTTAGGCTGGCCCTCGAAGGACTAAAAACTGAAAAGCCACAATGATGAAATCATACAAAGTTTAAAAAACGGGACGTATGGATGCATTTTTTTTGGGTTTTCATTATTGACTTTTTAAATGATGGTTTTGCCTTACAGTCCTTTTTTGTCAAATATTTTGAAAGGATTCAAACAAATAAGGCGAACGTCAACTTTGCTTCCACTTGCACCAAACTCCTATTTTCTCACGTTGCATTGAATTTGAACTGCATTCACATAAAAGTCCACATATGAAGAGTCAACCCCCTTCACGTATCACCCGAAGTTCATCCATGTAGAGACTAATTGCATCTCCTCCACGACATGAAATATTCAAGGCCGACATGACACAGCACCCATTCCAGGCCGAGCGTTGCACTCGGCGAGCAAATGGCGCGGAAAATAAATGTATGTATGCACATGGCCGACGCGGAAACTCGTCTCCTCGGCCAATAAACACGTCAGTGTCGGGCCTTGAGCGCCGGTCTGTGCTTCGAATGAAAACATCCACGCTGGCTGGCGTTTTTTATTCGGGAAGTGCGCAGGCGACGTGGCAGTCGTCGCGTGCACGTTTTCCCACCTGGAGATCGGCCGCTTTGAGCGACAACTTAGCGG